>NC_092250.1:17649116-17774116 GCF_036320965.1 Panulirus ornatus
ATAGGGGAGAAAGAATACTTCCCACGTATTCCCTGCGTGTCGTAGAAGGCGACTAAAAGGGGAGGGAGCGGGTGGCTGGAAATCCTCCCCTCTCGTCTTTTTTTTAATTTTCCAAAAGAAGGAACAGAGAAGGGGGCCAGGTGAGGATATTCCCTCTAAGGCCCAGTCCTCTGTTCTTAACGCTACCTCGCTAATGCGGGAAATGGCGAATAGTATGAAAGAAAGAAAAGATATATATATATATATATATATATTTTTTTGTCGCTGTCTCCCGCGTTTGCGAGGTAGTGCAAGGAAACAGACGAAAGAAATGGCCCAACCCACCCCCATACACATGTATATACATACGTCCACACACGCAAATATACATACCTACACAGCTTTCCATGGTTTACCCCAGACGCTTTCCATGCCCTGATTCAATCCACTGACAGCACGTCAATCCCGGTATACCACATCGATCCAATTCACTCTACTCCTTGCCCTCCTTTCACCCTCCTGCATGTTCAGGCCCCAATCACACAAAATCTTTTTCACTCCATCTTTCCACCTCCAATTTGGTCTCCCACTTCTCCTCATTCCCTCCACCTCCGACACATATATCCTCTTGGTCAATCTTTCCTCACTCATTCTTTCCATGTGACCAAACCATTTCAAAACACCCTCTTCTGCTCTCTCAACCACGCTCTTTTTATTTCCACACATCTCTCTTACCCTTATGTTACTTACTCGATCAAACCACCTCACACCACACATTGTCCTCAAACATCTCATTTCCAGCACATCCATCCTCCTGTGCACAACTCTATCCATAGCCCACGCCTCGCAACCATACAACATTGTTGGAACCACTATTCCTTCAAACATACCCATTTTTGCTTTCCGAGATAATGTTCTCGACTTCCACACATTCTTCAAGGCTCCCAGGATTTTCGCCCCCTCCCCCACCTTATGATCCACTTCCGCTTCTATGGTTCCATCCGCTGCCAGATCCACTCCCAGATATCTAAAACACTTTACTTCCCCCAGTTTTTCTCCATTCAAACTTACTTCCCAATTGACTTGACCCTCAACCCTACTGTACCTAATGACCTTGCTCTTATTCACATTTACTCTTAACTTTCTTCTTTCACACACTTTACCAAACTCAGTCACCAGCTTCTGCAGTTTCTCACATGAATCAGCCACCAGCACTGTATCATCAGCGAACAACAACTGACTCACTTCCCAAGCTCTCTCATCCACAACAGACTGCATACTTGCCCCTCTTTCCAAAACTCTTGCATTCACCTCCCTAACAACCCCATCCATAAACAAATTAAACAACCATGGAGACATCACACACCCCTGCCGCAAACCTACATTCACTGAGAACCAATCACTTTCCTCTCTTCCTACACGTACACATGCCTTACATCCTCGATAAAAACTTTTCACTACTTCTAACAACTTGCCTCCCACACCATATATTCTTAATACCTTCCACAGAGCATCTCTATCAACTCTATCATATGCCTTCTCCAGATCCATCAATGCTACATACAAATCCATTTGCTTTTCTAAGTATTTCTCACATACATTCTTCAAAGCAAACACCTGATCCACACATCCTCTACCACTTCTGAAACCACACTGCTCTTCCCCAATCTGATGCTCTGTACATGCCTTCACCCTCTCAATCAATACCCTCCCATATAATTTACCAGGAATACTCAACAAACTTATACCTCTGTAATTTGAGCACTCACTCTTATCCCCTTTGTATTTGTACAATGGCACTATGCATGCATTCCGCCAATCCTCAGGCACCTCACCATGAGTCATACATACATTAAATAACCTTACCAACCAGTCAACAATACAGTCACCCCCTTTTTTAATAGATTCCACTGCAATACCATTCAAACCTGCAGCCTTGCCGGCTTTCATCTTCTGCAAAGCTTTTACTACCTCTTCTCTGTTTACCAAATCAATTTCCCTAACCCTCTCACTTTGCACACCACCTCGACCAAAACACCCTATATCTGCCACTCTATCATCAAACACATTCAACAAACCTTCAAAATACTCACTCCATCTCCTCACATCACCACTACTTGTTATCACCTCCCCATTAGCGCCCTTCACTGAAGTTCCCATTTGCTCCCTTGTCTTACGCACTTTATTTACCTCCTTCCAGAACATCTTTTCATTTTATATATATATATATATATATATATATATATATATATATATCTATATATATATACATATAGACTTGTATTTTGCTCAGATTTTCAACTTTTTCAGATTTTAATGAAATTCTGGGTAAAGATGTTTTTCTATATGCTGATTAAGTATTTACAGTTAAAAGACTGCATTTCCTATTCCTAAGCCTTTAATTACCACTTAGGTTAATTATAATCACATTCATATGCTAATTACTCGACCAATTACATGAATTTTTTAATTTGGACCACATATTCGTATTCAGCATACGTAAAAGCATCTATACTGAAGTTTCCAACAAAATCTATTTTTTCATGAAAATCAAGGAAAACCCAAGGCCTTGCATTTTGCTCAGATTTTCAACTTCTTCAGATTTTAATGAAAATCTGGGTATAGATGTTATACTGTATGCTCATTAAGTATTTCCAGTCAAAAGACTGCATTTCCTATTCCTAAGCCTTTAATTACCACTTAGGTTAATTATAATTACATTCATACGCTAATTACTCGACTAATTACATGATTTTTTAAATTTGGACCACAGATTCGTATTCTGCATACTTAAAAGCATCTATGCTGAAGTTTTCAAGAAAATCCATTTTTTGCTCAGACTTTCAACTTCTTCAGATTTTAATGAAATTCTGGGTATGGATGTTATTCTATATGCTCATTAAGTATTTCCAGTCAAAAGACTGCATTTCCTATTCCTAAGCCCTTAATAACCACTTAGGTTAATTATAATTACATTCATATGCTAATTACTCGACTAATTTCATGAATTGCATTTTGCCCAGATTTTCAGCTTTTTTAGATTTTAATGAAAATCTGAGTATAGATGTTATTCTGTATGCTGAGTAAGTATTTCCACTCAAAACACTGCCTTTCATATTACTAAACCTTTAATTACCACTTGGGTTAATTATAATTACATTCATATGCTAATTACTCGACTAATTATATCTTTAGATTTGGACCACAGATTCGTATTCAGCATACTTAAAAGCATCTATTCTGAAGTTTTCAAGAAAATCCATTTTTTCAAAAAATCAAGAAAAATAGAAGGCATTGCATTTTCCTCAGATTTTCAACTTCAGATTTTAATGAAAATCTGGGTATAGATGTTATTCTGTATGCTGATTAAGTATTTCCACTCAAAACACTATTTCGTATTATTAAGCTTTAATTACCGCTTGGGTTGATTATAATAATATTCATATGCTAATTACTCAACTAATTACATGAATTTTTAGATTCTGACCAAAGATTCTTATTCAGCATACTTAAAAAATCTATGCTGAAGGTTTTCAAGAAATTTTCAAAAAATCAAGAAAAATCTATTCCCAGATTTTGAACTTCTTCAGATTTTAATGAAAATCTTGGTATAGATGTTATTCTACAAGCTGATTAAGTATTTCCAGTCAAAGGACTGCATTTTGTATTACTAAGCCTTTGATTACCACTTGGATTAATCATAATTACATTCATATGCTAATTACTCGATTAATTACATGAATTTTTTGATTTTGATCACAGACTTATATTCAGCATACTTAAAAGCATCTATGCTGACGTTTTCAAGAAAATTCATTTTTTCAAAAAAAAAAAAAATCAAGAAAAATCCAGATTTTCAAGTTGTTCATATTTTAATGAAAATCTGGGTATAGATGTTACTCTACATGCTGATTAAAAATTTCCGGTCAAAAGACTGCATTTCGTATTACTGACACTTTAATTACCACTTGGATTAATTCTAATAATATTCATATGCTATTTACTCGACTAATTACATGAATTTTTAGATTTTGACCACAGATTCTTTTTCGGCATACTTAATGAAAATCTGGGTATAGTTGTTATTCTATATGCTGATTAAGTATTCCCACTCAAAAGACTGCATTTCATATTACTAAGCTTTTAATTACCACTTGGATTAATCATAATATTCATGTGCTAATTACTCGACTAATTACATGAATTTTTAGATTTTGACCACAGATTCTTATTCAGCATACTTAAAATCATCTATGCTGAAGTTCTCAAGATTTTCATATTTTCAACTTCTTCAGATTTTAATGGAAATCTGCGTATAGATGTTATTCTGTATGCTGATTAAGTATTTCCAGTCAAAAGACTGCATTTCGTATTACTAAGCCTTTAATTACCACTTGGGATAATTATAATATTCATATGCTAATTACTTGACTAATTACATGGATTTTCAGGTTATGACCACAGATTCTTATTCAGCATACTTAAAAGCATCTATGCTGAAGTTTTCAAGAAAAAAATTTTTTTCAAAAAATCAAGAAAAATCCGAGGCATTTTGCTCAGATTTTCAACTTCTTAAGATTTTAATGAAAATCTAGGTATAGATGTTATCATATATGCTGATTAAGTATTTCCAGTCAAAAGACTGCATTTCGTATTGCTAAGCCTTCAATTACCACTTGGATTAATCATAACATTCATGTGCTAATTACTCAACTAATTACATGAATTTATAGATTTTGACCACATATTCGTATTCAGCATACTTAAAAGCATCTATGCTGAAGTCTTCAAGAAAATCCATTTGTTCAAAAAAAATCAAGAAAATCCACAGCATTTTGCTCAGATTTTCAACTTCTTCAGATTTTAATGAAAATTTGTTTATAGGTGTTACTCTACATGTTGATTAAGTATTTCCAGTCAAAAGACTGCATTTCGTATTACTAAGCCTTTAATTACCACTTGGATTAATTACAATAATATTCATATGCTAATTACTCGACTAATTACAAGAATTTCTAGATTTTGACCACAGATTCTTATTCAGCATACTTAAAAGTATCTATGCTGAAATTTTCAAGAAAATCTATATTTTCAAAAAAAATCTCTCTCTCTCTCTCTCTTACCCGACTGCTGTTGCTTCTTTTTATTTTCTTTTTCTTGTTCTTTCTCTTCTTCTTTTCCTGTTCTTGTTCCTTCTTCTTCTTCTTTCTTTTCTTCTTCTTTCTTTCTTTTCTTCTTTCTTCTTATCTCTCTCTCTCTTTCTGCATAACCCAACTGAAAAGAGTTCAAATTTTGAGCAAACACCACACTGTTTATTGAAATGGACATTAGAAAAAATAATGCCTCCATCTGGGAATTAGTTAACCCTCATCATCTGACCTCACCACCTCTTAAAAACCCATACATCACCGCAGCAAAGCAGTCAGAAAGTTGGCTATCAACAAAACAACAAGTGTACCACTCCAGTGCCTGAAGTCTTAGCAATGTAACTCCAGGTTCAAGCTGCCATTAGGCCATCTCCATCAGCATATGTCCTGACATGACTCCTGACATTTGTGTTCCTGGCAGGTTTCATTCTGTTGCCTCATGTTCAATGTCTACCTTCAGCAGGGCTCACATGAGACATCACTTCCACCAGTCATAAGCAGCAGCTGTAACAAGGGACCTGCAGCAGTCCTGCATCCCTAGTGCCTCTTCAGGATCCTCCTGCAACCCTATCTCAATTCGGCATTTTTCACACACTCCAGGAGCCTCCTGCTTCCCTATCTTAATTCGCCAGCTGCTGCACACTTCAGGAGCTGCAATACAGGCCACACCCACCTCCTCCTATAGGAGCTCCACACTGACTCGGCAGCCTTCCACTTATCCCACGTGCTCCTGCTTCATCTGAAGCCTCCTACCATCACCAGTATCACAGAACCCCTGCCAAGCCCGACTTGTATTTCTCAACCTGCCACTATAATCCTGCACCTTCAGTATCTTATTGCACTCTGTTACCTCACCTCACATATTCTAATGGTGCATTGTTGTTGTTGTTGTTGTTGTTGTTGTTGTTGTTTAACGTTTCCATGCCTGTCTCACTTTCACCAATCCAATAAAACACAACCAGAACACTTGCTAAATCATTTGCGACTAACTTTATGTGTATCATCTTAAGGTATATTAAATCACTACTACATGTAGAGGTATCTATAGCCTTCACACAATTTTTCTAAAGTGAAATACAAAGT
This sequence comes from Panulirus ornatus, assembly GCF_036320965.1. Lineage (NCBI taxonomy): Eukaryota > Metazoa > Arthropoda > Malacostraca > Decapoda > Palinuridae > Panulirus > Panulirus ornatus. The sequence goes on from NC_092250.1 coordinate 17,655,326, forward strand.
TTTATAACCAGTAATCTGATTTACCTATTACCATGCTTTTTTTTTCAGAATCCCTTATTTTCTTTAAATCTCATTCAATGAACATTCTGGAATATGTGCAGCATAGCTACAGACAAGTATGTTGCGATGTATAACAACATTAACATTTGGAAATTCAGGTAATTTCTAGATGTTAAGGGACCTTAGATGAGGTTTTCATTGATTTTGATTACTTCTACATGCATTTTCTTGAAGTGGCTGATAACTCTAAATAATCAATGAATTCACCTAGTTTTACAAGATTTATCAAATAACTTTCTCTGATCTTCATAACCTTCACCACTATTTTCCTATTCATTATAAAGATTAAAGATAAATTTCCCTAATCACAGTGCCATTCTGATTCTATTATAGAAACACCAACATATCATTATATAATAGCATCACCAAATTTATATGTGTATTAAGAGTGGTAACCCGAAGTTGGTAATTTACTGCAGGCTTTTTTCAATGAAACATAAGTTTTTTCTTTCTAAGTTTTTAAAAAAAATTTCAATGGACCAGATTTACTAAAAAAAACAGTTCTTTATGACCCTGGATATACCAACAACATTTAGAAAATGCAACTATTTACTTTCCTCAAACCACTTATGTATGATTTCACAGACTTGTCCAATAAAAGATCTAAGAAATATTGACGAAGGTCAAATATGCTTGGAGAAAAGAGTATATAAGTGATTCTCCACTAAAGAAATGACTAAATCCAGCATCATGATACGAGATTATTTCATAAAGTTATCTATATCTAGATATCTCTTGACAATTCTTCCCACTGGAAGCTGCCATCAACAGGGTGACCATGGAAAAAATTCTCCACTTGTCCCTGTCCTCACTTGCCTCCCTCTAATGCACCATTCCATGCCCTCTTCCACCATTTCTCTCTCCAGTACTCTTATACTGTATTTCCCCATCTCATAGGTGGTCTTCCTTTCACACCAACCTCTTTCATTGTACTATCATACACTCATAATTAACTATCTGTTGTGAATTCTTTCTACATTAATTTTCTATATTAGCTGAGACAGCAAAGGCAGCTGAGGCCCTAATCAAGGCCATCCCATTAATGCTATATATATATATATATATATATACATATATATATATATATATATATATATATATATATATATATATATATATATATATATATATATATATATTTTTTTTTTTTTTTTGCTTTGTCGCTGTCTCCCGCGTTTGCGAGGTAGCGCAAGGAAACAGACGAAAGAAATGGCCCAACCCACCCCCATACACATGTATATACATACGTCCACACACGCAAATATACATACCTACACAGCTTTCCATGGTTTACCCCAGATGCTTCACATGCCTTGATTCAATCCACTGACAGCACGTCAACCCCGGTATACCACATCGCTCCAATTCACTCTATTCCTTGCCCTCCTTTCCCCCTCCTGCATGTTCAGGCCCCGATCACACAAAATCTTTTTCACTCCATCTTTCCACCTCCAATTTGGTCTCCCTCTTCTCCTCGTTCCCTCCACCTCCGACACATATATCCTCTTGGTCAATCTTTCCTCACTCATTCTCTCCATGTGACCAAACCATTTCAAAACACCCTCTTCTGCTCTCTCAACCACGCTCTTTTTATTTCCACACATCTCTCTTACCCTTACGTTACTTACTCGATCAAACCACCTACACCACACATTGTCCTCAAACATATCATTTCCAGCACATCCATCCTCCTGCGCACAACTCTATCCATAGTCCACGCCTCGCAACCATACAACATTGTTGGAACCACTATTCCTTCAAACATACCCATTTTTGCTTTCCGAGATAATGTTCTCGACTTCCACACATTCTTCAAGGCTCCCAGAATTTTCGCCCCCTCCCCCACCCTATGATCCACTTCCGCTTCCATGTTTCCATCCGCTGCCAGATCCACTCCCAGATACCTAAAACATTTCACTTCCTCCAGTTTTTCTCCATTCAAACTCACCTCCCAATTGACTTGACCCTCAACCCTACTGTACCTAATAACCTTGCTCTTATTCACATTTACTCTTAACTTTCTTCTTTCACACACTTTACCAAACTCAGTCACCAGCTTCTGCAGTTTCTCACATGAATCAGCCACCAGCGCTGTATCATCAGCGAACAACAACTGACTCACTTCCCAAGCTCTCTCATCCCCAACAGACTTCATCCTTGCCCCTCTTTCCAAAACTCTTGCATTTACCTCCCTAACAACCCCATCCATAAACAAATTAAACAACCATGGAGACAACACACACCCCTGCCGCAAACCTACATTCACTGAGAACCAATCACTTTCCTCTCTTCCTACACGTACACATGCCTTACATCCTCGATAAAAACTTTTCACTGCTTCTAACAACTTGCCTCCCACACCATATATTCTTAATACCTTCCACAGAGCATCTCTATCAACTCTATCATATGCCTTCTCCAGATCCATAAATGCTACATACAAATCCATTTGCTTTTCTAAGTATTTCTCACATACATTCTTCAAAGCAAACACCTGATCCATACATCCTCTACCACTTCTGAAACCACACTGCTCTTCCCCAATCTGATGCTCTGTACATGCCTTCACCCTCTCAATCAATACCCTCCCATACAATTTGCCAGGAATACTCAACAAACTTATACCTCTGTAATTTGAGCACTCACTCTTATCCCCTTTGCCTTTGTACAATGGCACTATGCACGCAGTCCGCCAATCCTCAGGCACCTCACCATGAGTCATACATACATTAAATAACCTTACCAACCAGTCAACAATACAGTCACCCCCTTTTTTAATAATATATATATATATATATATATATATATATATATATATATATATATATATATATATATATATATATTTATTATTATTATTTTGCTTTGTCGCTGTCTCCCACGTTTGCGAGGTAGCGCAAGGAAAACAGACGAAAGAAATGGCCCAACCCACCCCCATACACAATGTATACACACCCACACGTCCACACACGCAAATATACATACCTATACATCTCAATGTACACATATATATGCATACACAGACACATACATATATACCCATGCACACAATTCACACTGTCTGCCCCCATTCACTCCCATCGCCACCTCGCCACACATGGAATACCATCCCCCTCCCCCCTCAAGTGTGCGAGGTAGCACTAGGAAAAGACAACAAAGGCCCCATTCGTTCACACTCAGTCTCTAGCTGCCACGCAATAATGCCTGAAACCACAGCTCCCTCTCCATCTCCAGGCCCCACACAACTTTCCATGGTTTACCCCAGACGCTTCACATGCCCTGATTCAATCCACTGACAGCACGTCAACCCCGGTATACCACATGGATCCAATTCACTCTATTCCTTGCCCTCCTTTCACCCTCCTGCATGTTCAGGCCCTGATCACACAAAAAGAGACGAAGCTAGGATGCCATTTGGTAAACATGTTTACCAAATGGCGTCCTAGCTTCGTCTCTTCGATGTATATCAACTGACTGTTATATTTCACTCGTGTCTCCCCTGATGATGTGATTATTACACGTAAGTGCACTTAGGAACTTTTCGTGTTTCATTTTCCCCGTGGACTCATAGGAATATCGTGATCACGCACAAAATTGTGATCCTTTCCAATATATATATATATATATATATATATATATATATATATATATATATATATATATATATATATATGTTTAATTTGTTTATGGATGGGTTTGTTAGGGAGGTGAATGCAAGAGTTTTGGAAAGAGGGGCAAGTATGCAGTCTGTTGTGGATGAGAGAGCTTGGGAAGTGAGTTAGTCGCTCGCTGATGATTCAGCGCTGGTGGCTGATTCATGTGACAAACTGCAGAAGCTGATGACTGAGTTTGGTAAAGTGTGTGAAAGAAGAAAGTTGAGAGTAAATGTGAATTAGAGCAAGGTTATTAGGTACAGTAGGGTTGAGGGACAAGTCAACTGGGAGGTAAGTTTGAATGGAGAAAAACTGGAGGAAGTGAAGTGTTTTAGATATCTGGGAGTGGATATGGCAGCAGATGGAACCATGGAAGCGGAAGTGAGTCATAGGGTGGGGGAGGGGGTGAAAATTCTGGGAGCGTTGAAGAATGTTTGGAAGTCGAGAACATTATCTCAGAAAGCAAAAATGGGTATGTTTGAAGGAATAGTGGTTCCAACAATGTTATATGGTTGTGAGGCATGGGCTATGGATAGAGTTGTGCGCTGGAGGGTGGATGTGCTGGAAATGAGATGTTTGAGGACAATATGTGGTGTGAGGTGGTTTGATCGAGTAAGTAATAATAGGGTAAGAGAGATGTGTGATAATAAAAAGAATGTGGTTGAGAGAACAGAAGAGGGTGTTTTGAGATGGTTTGGTCACATGGAGAGAATGAGTGAGGAAAGATTGACCAAGAGGATATATGTGTCAGAGGTGGAGGGAACGAGGGGAAGTGGGAGACCAAATTGGAGGTGGAAAGATGGAGTGAAAAAGATTTTGAGCGACCAGGGTCTGAAGATGCAGGAGGGTGAAAGGCATGCAAGGAATAGAGTGAATTGGAACGATGCGGTATAAATGACAACTAGAGACTGAGTGTGAGCGAATGTGGCCTTTGTTGTCTTTTCCTAGCGCTACATCGCGTGCTTGCAGGGGGGGAGGGGGTGTCATTTCATGTGTGGCAGGGTGGCTACGGGAATTAATAAAGGCAGCAAGTATGAATTATGTACATGTGTATATATATGTATTTGTCTGTGTGTATATATATGTATACATTGAGATGTATAGGTATGTATATTTGCGTGTGTAGACATGTATGTATATACATGTGTATGTGGGTGGGTTAGGCCATTCTTTCATCTGTTTCCTTGCACTACCTCTCTAACGTGGGAGACAGCAACAAAGCATTCCTTGTCATAACAAATCTTGCATTCACCCCATCATATTTGCATACACCCCTAGGGGTCATTTGTTTCTTCATTCCATCTAGTCATACCACATACTTACAAATTCTCTTCTGACTGTAGGCCTACTGTGGAGTCCTCTTCTGTTGTCTCCTTGTCTAAACTTAAATTTTTTGGTCTTGTCTATACCTGTGTATTTTCTCGGAATATATTTCTGAGCTTGGCTTTCCCAGAAATGATCCAGTCTTGCTTCAAAGGACTGTATTGATGATGCTGTTATTACATTTTCTGGTAGACTGTTCCATGTTTCTACTGTTCTTTGTGTAAATGAGTATTTCCTAATATCTAATCTTGATCTTGATTTATACAGCTTAAGCTGGTGCCTGCAGGTGGTGGAGTCCATCACAGGGTTGTGTAAAACTGGACACATTTTCATCATATTTTCTGGTCAGTATCTTGTACATCTCGATCATACCACCTCTAGATCTTCTATATGCCAGTGTTGGTAGGTTTAATTTCTTGAGTTGTTCTTCATATGAAAATGTTGATTGCCCCAGTACTTGTTTGGTTGCTCTTCTCTGGACATTTTCTATAGTTCTGATGTGTTTCTTTAGATTTGGATACCAAACTAGGTTGGCATACTCAATATGAGGTCTCACCAGCACTGTGTATAGTAGTTTAAAGGTCTTACAATCCATGTATTCCACTGTTTTTCTTAGTACACCCAAAACTGAGTTTGCTTTGTTGATCTTATCTGACATGTTCTTCAAATGACTGTTTGGTGTCGACTCTCACTCCAATATCCATCTTTGTTTCTACATACTCCAAGGGTGGTAAACTTTCCCTCAGATTGTATGCTCCTCTCAGATAGCTCACTTTCAGAGCCTGGATTCTTGACCTTTGTGGCTCATTCCATGTCCATGTTTTGGTTGTGTAGGTCAGTGATGGGAGGACTATGCTGTCCCATAATCCTTTCTTCACTTGCATACTCACACCTCTACCCTTCATATTTTTTCTAAGGGACACAATGACTCTTCTACCCTGTACTGCTGTCTCTTATCTCTTCTCTCCCACTTATTTCCCCTAATATCTGTAAGACAGTTAAGTACCCTTACTTTTTTCACTCCATAGGGCTTTGCAAAATCTACACTTTCCCTCTGTTTCTTTTCTAACACCCTTACTTTACTTTACTAACATTTACCTTCAATTGCCTATGAATATAAACATCATGAAACACATAATTCCACTTCCCTCTCAGTGAACAACAGCATCAACCACAAAGAAGCCTGTCACAAGTCACCATACCTCACCACCACACTCCATCTCTGCACCCTTTTTCCCTAATTTTCCCTACCTTCCCTAAAACCCCTGGCTCCTCACTTATTCTGTATTCAGTCACTTCCATCAATCCATCAATCAACATCCTTACATACCCTTTTCCTTGCATACATAAGACTTAATATATGCATGTAGCACAAACAGCTACGCCTGAGCATATCACACTTTGCAAGAAGCAGTCTTTCATTTTACTTAAAGGATTTCATGTTTTTGAGTTTTTTTTTTGTTATTAATGTCATGATGCTTTTTCCATACATTTAATACATTTTCTTCCAGCAAAATTTTTGAAAACTGTCTTATATTCCTTTCCCTTTATGCATCTGCTGTTCTTAATCATTAGCTGGTGAAAAACTTCTAAATATCAACAGTAACTATGAATGAAAACTTCACCTAATTTTCTTTACCACACAACATTTCCATCATCAGCTTACTTTCAAAGTTATCCAAAAAATTAGATTATTGAGGTTTCAAGTCTAAGTCCAGTTATTAGGGAGGTTTGTGAGTGCCAGTTCATCTAATGTACACAAATGATCTTACACTCTTCTCAAGTAACAAAGTGAAGCAAATGACAATGATGTTGGTATATGTCAACCACGCAAGAAATAAAGTAAGAGCTGAAAGTCACACATGGTTTACACAGGCACTGATGATTTCATCTTTTATGGTTAATAACCATTTTCCCTAATCTAAAGACCTCCCCACTACTGACTTATTATTATATGATGAAAAAATCACAATAATTTTTTCCCCACATATTTATTTCTAGCATCAATTACTGTCAAGTTATGTGAAGAAAGTGAAAGTACAAAATTAAAAAAAAAAACTGGAATCAAGAGTCCTGCAAATTCTCAAAAAGGAACTCTATGTTTCTATGCAAATTTTTTCAAAATGACAGTAAAGTTCCAGTTTCGGAAAACCAAAGAAATAAATTACCGTACAATACAAATTTCATATAAGCTTGTATCACTGAACTCCTTATACCTAGGAAAAGTGACTCAAAATTGGAGGATAGTGATTTGGAATGTTACGTTATATTCTACAATACAAATACTGTAACTGGTGCAGGCTATGATGATGTGTAACAATATGGGGTAAAAGTGCATTTACCTGCCATCAGATCTATTCATTGGGTTCAAGACAACCGACTTGGCAGAACAAGCATGAATGTGGCATCTTTCAACAACCATACAGAATACTAAGGTAAATTTCGGCCTCTCAGCGAAGTGAGGATTTTTAAAAAAAAGTTTTCTTCATATCTTATGGTTACAATGGTTTTACCTCACATTGTACTTGATCATCATATCCCTGCCTCCCAATGCGTGGATAGAGGGGAAAATCCCCACATCAAATGCCACCCCAGTCTGAATCCTTCCCATGGGGAGTCCATGCATATGCTTCCTGTCCATATTCCTCTTGTGACCCTACAGTGAACACATTACCCTAAAATATAAGGGAAAATAATAACACGACAAGACTACATGACGATGCACGGAAAGCTCATAACTACTTTTAACTCATTACCTCATGTCTGGGCAACTTGAATGGGGTGACGATCTTGCTGCTTTTGCACGGTGGGAGAGACAGTTCTGCATCTCAACCACATCCCGTCTCCATCATTCATAAATAACACTTCACACAAAGTCTTTCACTTTATACAGTTCCTGTTCATGACTCCATGAAAGCCGCCGAGAGTTTCCGAGATAATCTGTAAAATAAAACATTTTCCTTAAAGTATTTCAAACTAAGTGGGAGCCGTCACGCAGATGTCAATAGTATATACAAAATATATACAAAGACGTGTAAACTGTGAGCAATTCACGTGTTCGTGTAACGTTGTAGACGCCATCTAAAGGCGAGGAACACTAACTAAATTGGCAACCATAGAAAATGGTAACCTTTATCATTACAAAAAATGGATATGACTAACTTTGATTTTTTTTGTTTCTCAATTGATAGTGCTTGCGAACATTCTATTCTATATTGGTTGGACCTTTACCTATGTCTTACTTAACCAACACATAATTATCAAGTTTATCATTCAAATTTCAGCTAATACACATACATATTTACATTCATCCAAATAATTACATTACATAATTACATTAATCCAAATGTTCGTTATTCGTCTTCACCTCAATTTCGTCGAATTCTATATCCAAATTCGTATCTACAGAATGTTAGAATGAAACAATAATTATCTAATGAAGATACATTAACTATCTACGGCTATATAGTAACCTTGTTACGTACGGACAGTTGCACCTATGTCCTAAGGTCAAGTCTATCAAACAAATTTAAGTGCGTGGGCCGTGCCCTACGGTGCCCACAAACAACTTTCAAGACTTTCTGCTGATTCCACGTAAAGATATCCTGAAGGTGGATAAGTAACTAAGGACCAGGTTCGAGTCCGTATATAGGATGATCGACCTACTATTCATGTAGCTAGGTGTAATAACTCCCTGATTATCCAAAATATATTCTAACACCCTCAATATAGAAGTACACCCACCAAAAGGTATACTAACGCCCTTAATATAGGGGTAAACCTATCAAAGGATATACTAACACCCTTAATATAGGTGTCAACTTGCCAATGGGTATACTAACACCCTCAATATAGGTGTATACCTACCAAAAGGTATACTAACAACCTTAATATGGGGTAAACTTATCAAAGGACATACTAACACCGTTAATATAGGTGTCAACCAACCAAAAGGTATACTAACATATATAGGTGTCAACCTATAGAAATGTAAAAACCCCATTCAGTACGTGCGTCACGTACGTTTGTGGCTTTTGTCTACTGAGGAATAAGAAATATATATATATATATATATATATATATATATATATATATATATATATATATATATATGAGGTTACACCGCTACAAAATAGTCACCGTAGACAAATGCTTAACCAAATGCCTACTCAAGAGAGCTGGGTTAGTGTATTTTTTTCTTTACAAATAATTTATGATTTCCTTTTTCAACTAGTGGGTTTTATGATACGTTTATCTAAATTGATCATTCATTATAAATGTATGTACATCGTGAGAGGTGTCATGGGCCCTGGGTCAAGGCATTTTCCACCCTTCGCCTGAAATATCCCATTTCTATATGTTTTATCTTCGATTTGCCTATAACCTCGCACCATTAGACATTTCCTATATATAACTGTTTATATATCTCTTGTCTTTAACATAATATTATTCCATTGAAGTACAGTGTCAATATGGTGTTATACACCATTTGAACCAAGTCACTCTGATTCTAGAGGTATTGGGAAGGGAATAAGTCTGTTCACTGGTAATTAACTTGTCTAGTTAGCTTCTATCTTCAAAAATCTAAGTTCTTACAGCAGTGAGTCAAATCATCAGAAAGGAAGTAGTGTTGGCCATCCATTTTCAGCAAACCCCTCAGATAATATCAAAATTCTGGATTCTACCCACATTAAAGCAATCACCACACCCTAAAAAACATATTTCATCCTTATAGAACACTGGATTTTTAATGATTTTTAGCGATAAGGTCATCATTTATGACACTAGTCTTTTTAAAAATACTGGAATATCCCGTCAGCGGCGTCATGGCGCACCGGAAACCTGTGGAAGCATATGAAGCACTGGATGTAGAACTTTTTGGTTCATTTTCTCTGGTGCTGACGGCATATTTGCCGAGAGAGGGAGGTTAGATTTATTTTTGTTAATCCAATCAAAATGATGACTACTTCTCCAGAATCATGAATAAAGTGGAAAAATTTTTATCCTGTAGTAATATAGGACAAAGTAAACAATGAGAGAGAGGGAGAGAGAGAGAGAGACTCTCTCGACAGGAAGTGACAGAAGGCTAGCAAGTGTGTGTTCACAGTTAACGCCCTTTGTCGCCCATATCTGGTGTGTGATTATTGATCAGCATCAACCAGTAGACCAGTGAGCAACTTATCCCTTATAAAAAGTGTTAGTATGCTGTCAAGAGACGGAGACCAATGTATTAATGTCAGTTGTTGTGGAGGTGGATGGCTCGGTGCACTCTTGCATTTGTGTTCCAAGACCCTGATAGCTTGCCAAAGTGTACGAGCTGTTAGTGGGATGGCTGCGTTAAACTACGTAATGAACCACTCTCAGTTAATGTACAAGATGGTGCGTTTGTTTACCCCATGAGAAATGTATGAAGCCTAAAGCTTTGTGTGTGTTTTCCCTCGTGTACACTAATTGGACTCGTTTTTATCATGCTACAGATAATTTAGAATTATGTTATTATCACAACAAGTTTAACCTTATACAATAAACGAATGCTGTGGATGTCTGTTAAAGTTCAGTTTATTTCTGAATGTAAAAATGTATTTCCGGTCCACATCCAATCTAGCTTTGAGGAATGGCTACTTATGTTTTAAGTGATTTATATTTGTCGTGCTTACAGAAATACCTGTGAAGGACTGATCTATCTTATGTATAAAATAATATTAAAAAGTTGACAGTTGCACTTCAGGGAAATAGGTTTGTAAATGTAAAAAAGAAAAAAAAATGGAAACTTCCCTTTATCTCCCCAGCAGTTCACATATATCTTAATATTCAGTATTATGGTTGAGTTATACCAGTCACACTTTTGAAAATGCACTGGCAACATGGTGCCCGATATCATCAAATAGATGACTCTGTGAGCAGCTATGCAGGAGATAAGTATATAATGTTGGTATATTTCTGCTATCATTTTGGCTAGTATGCGAGGTCGATATGGGTTCTGTTGACATTACACAAGTATATTACTTTTACATTACCTAATTGACTTGATAGAATCTCTGAAATACATAACCCTTATTACCCAGTTTAGTATTACTCGACAAAATTTAATGCACCAAAGCATGTAGTAAAACTATTTATGTTCTTGAAACACTGCACTTACTTTTCAGAACACAATCTCTCTGTATTCAAAACTAACAGCATTGTAGAACTTTCTCAACAGTTATTATTCTGCTTTGCTATTATTTTTGTATATTGAGTGATAGTTTGCAAATGTAGTACTTAGTGAATACAATAATGAAGCACAAATTTCAGCTTTATATAGTGTTTTATTTGAAGATTATATGATAAGGCTGTAGATGATAGGGTTATGTGAATCAAGGAAAATGAGATGTTAATTAATGTGAAAGGCATAGCTTTTTTTAAAAACAGAACCTATGAAAACTGCTGAAAACCAATGAGTGATGTAAATGGGAAGGTACGTAATGTGGAAGCTGAGGGTATAATTGGTTTGCATGGGGTATTAAGTGTTACAAATGGAAATGGTGAAGAGCTTGTAGGATTGTGTGTTGAAAATAAAACTGGTGATTGGGAATACCTGGTTTAAAAAAGTGATATATATGAGTATACATATGCGAAGAGAAGATGGTCAAAGGGCAATATTAGATTATGTATTAATTGATGGGTGTGTAAAAGAGTGACTTTTGGGTATAAATGTGCAGAAAAGGTCAGCTGGTGGGAAGTGTTATGGAGGCAAGGATGAGGATTTGTAGAGGTTTTCAAAAAGGAGGAGAAAATATCTGGGAGAAGAGAGTGGTGAGAGCAAATGAAGTAAGGGGGGTGGGTGAGAAAAGGGAGGTCTTTGGGGAAGCAGGGATGGCATGTGCAAGTATGTACAAAAGATTTATGTGGCATGTGAGAGGTCATTGGTGGGCAGGTAAAAATGGGAGAAGTTAATGAAGAAGTAAAGTTGCCTGTGAAAGAAAAAGAGGCATTTTGGCAGTACTTACAAGGAAGGAGTGCAAATGACTGTGAGATGTATTAGAGAAGGCAGCAGGAGGTTGAGAGGAAGGTACAGGGGTTGAAGAAAAGGGCAAATGAGAGCTGGGGTGAGAGAGTATCAGTAAACTTTAGGGAGATTAAAAAGATGTTTTGGAAGGCGGTAAATAATGTGAGAAAGACAAGAGAATAAATGGGGACATTGATGAAGGAAGCAAAAGGGTAAGTGATAACAGGTAGTGATGGAGTGAGTATTTTGAAGGACTTGAATGTGTTTGATGATAGAGTGGCAGATGTAGGGTGTTTTGGTCGGGGTGGAATGCAAAGTGAGGGTCAAGGAGAGTAGTTTGGTGGTGAAGGCCTTGCGGTGGGCTTTGATGATACTACAGTTGAATCTGTTAAGAAAGGAGATGAATGTGTTTTTGATTGGTTGGTAAAGATATTCAGTGTATGTATGGATGATGTTGTATGGATGATGTTGAAGTGTTTGAGGACTGGAGGAATGCATGTATAATGCATTGTATAAAGGTAAAGGAAATAAGATGAGTGTTCAAACTACAGAGGCATAAGTTTTTTTTATTATACCTGGAAGATTATATGGGAGGGTATTGATAGAGAGAGTGAAGCCATGTACAGAGCATCAGATTGGAGAGGAGCAGAGTGGTTTCAGAATTGGGAGAGGATGTGTGTCTCAGTTGTTTGCTTTGAAAAATGTGTGTGAGAAATACTTAGAAAAACAGACAGATTTGTATGTGGCATTTATGGATCAGGAGAAGGCATATAATAAGGTTGATGAAGATGCTTTGTTGAAGGTCTTAAGAATATTTGGTGTAGGAGGTAAGTTGCTAAAAGCAGTGAGAAGTTTTTATCAAGGGTGTAAGATGTGTGGACGAGTAGGAGAGTGATTGGTTCCCTGTGAAGGTCAGTCTGTGGCAAGGGTGTGTGATGTCACCATGGTTGTTTAATTTGTTTATGGATAGGGTGGTGAGGGAGGTAAATGCAAAAGTTTTAGAGAGAGGGGCGAGTATGCAGTCTGTTGGAGATGAGAGGGCTAGGGAGGCGAGTCATTTGTTGTTCAACAAGTAGAGAGTTTATGTGAATAAAAGCAAGGTTATTAGGTTCAGCAGGATTGAAGGATGGGTTAGTTGAGATGTGAGTTTGAAAGAGAAAAATTGGAGGAAATGAAGTGTTTCAGATATCTGGGAGTGGACTTAGCTGTGAATGGAACCATGGTGGAGGAGGGGGCAAAGGGTCTGGGAGTGATGAAGAATGTGTGGAAAGAGAGCATTATCTCCGAGAGCAAAAAGGGCTACATACAAAGGAATAGTAGTTCCACCAATATTATATGGTTGCGAGGCATGGGCCATCGATAGGATTGTGCAGAGGAGGGTGCATTTGTTGGAAATTAAATGTTTGAAGACAATATGTGGTATGAGGTGGTTTGATCAAGTAAGTAATGAAGAGATAAGGGGGATCTGTGATAATAAAGAGTGTAGTTGAGGGAGCAGAAGAGTGTGTTTTGATATGGTTTGGACATATGGAGAGAATGAGTGTGGAAAAGTTGACAAATAGAAAATATGTCAAAAGTAGAGGGAAACCAAGTTGGAGGTGGAAGGATTGAGTGATAAAGTTTTTGAGTGCTGGAGGGTGAAACTGAAATGGAAAGGTGTGGCATACTGGAGTCGATGTGCTGTCAACGGACTGAACCAGGGAATGTGATATGTCTGGGGTAAACCATGGATAGGGAGCCTGTGCTGCCTGGATGTGCATAGGGAGCTGTAGTTTCAGTGCGAGGTAGTACTAGGAAAAGACAACAAAGGCCACATTTGTTCACACTCAGTCTCTATCTGTCATGTGTAATGCACCCTTTCCACATCCAGGCCCCACTTTCCATGGTATACCCCAGATGTTTCACATGCCCTGGTTCAATCCACTGACAGCACGTTGACCCAGGTATACCACATCGTTCCACATCACTCTATTCCTTGCGTGCCTTTCACCCTCCTGTATAAAGAGAGAGAGAGAGAGAGAGAGAGAGAGGTATTACTGAATTCACCTGCTTCTGACTACTCCGTTAATGAGAAGTTACCATCAGCAAGGCTTTATCTTCATGTTTTGATGAAAGGGAACACGGTACCCAGTGCAGTGTCATTAAAGAACTTCTCCCTGAAAAGAAGCCCATAATTTCCTTGCTGTTGAAAGCAGTACAGCCTAGGAGTTGAGGGAGCTCCTAGAAAATGAGTCCTGGAGTAAAACCAGGACCCATTCAAGAATTCTGGTTTTGTTATACGTGAATTGATTGCTTGTGGTTGTTAAACAGCTGGTAATTGTTCTGAGTGCTCTATTTTGTATGGTGAATTACCAGGGAAGTGTGGGATGGAGTAGATGAATTATGTATTGACACTATGGGATTCTCTATATTTGACTGAACCTAGTGCCAAGGAGTGAACTGTGGATGTTCAGTTTGTTTATGTTCTTTGTACTAATATTTGTAGTATGGAGAGTGAATGTCATGTTTGTTGTATCCATCCCCCCACCCACCCACACACACAGCATGAGTTCCATTGTGGGTATAAAGGATCTTGTGGTATGCTGAATCACTGTTTGTTTTGCTGGAGATTGGTGATGTTCACAATGCAGTTGAGGAAATGTAAGTCATAGATGGGTGTATGTCTGGAAGAGTTTAGGATTGGGTTGGAAAGGCAATGTTTTGTGGTTAATGAGGCAGTATGATGTACGTTTCTTCAATGCCATGTTTGTTGGGGAGGGAGATCTGTAAGAGAAGGCTGTTGAAGTATGAAATTGGTGTAAAAGTTTTATGTGTCATATGTGATGCAGAATAAGTGAAGAGCAAGGGGGTTTTAGGAAAGTTAGGGATGTAAGGATTACATTTTTGTGGTAAGGATGACCGTGGAAAAGTATTCAGTGAAAGGTAAAAAGTTGTATGCAGCTTTTATGGATCTTGAGGAATCGTGTGACAGAGTTGAGCAAAATGCTTTATGAGATGTGTTAATGGAGACTCTTTTGCCATGGCCACCCCATGATGGGAGTTTCCAGAGGGAATAGGCATCAGAGATATAGATAGATAGTAATGTGATACTCAGTATTGTTAGAATTATGTTGTAAGAGTTGTTGACAATTAAGGGTAGTAGGAGGGTACAGGTTAGATTCATATCTGTAAGGTGTTAAGGTTACTGTGTATTTGTGGGTATGCATATATTCTATTTTGAGTTAGCCAGTTGCTTGATATATTGTTGAACATTTTATGTTACCAGAGTAGTGTCAGACATTTTGAAGTACATATAATGAAATATATCTAACTTTTTTACAGGTATTAACTCAAGTATGTTCTGAATTAGAAGAACTGGAAACAACAATAGAATCTTCATTGTTAAAAATGTGAGCTGGTACCTGCATCAGTTGTTTGCCTTCCCATGAATAAATGAAGCCCAATCAACTACAAATGACAAACTGAAGAGTGTGGAAAGTGTTAGTTTTTGGTATTGCTGTGAAGACTTTTAGTAATTTTTGAATGATGAATTTAACATAATGAAACATAAATCAGCTTAATTGGATTTACATGTCTAAAAATATAAAAGATATAAAGCTATTAAAGTACATAGATACATATATATAAGTTAGTAGCTTTGTTGTAGTTACATATTTCAATTGTATATCTCTATTTCCATTTCATTTGAAACAAGAATAGCTCTTTGCAGCAGATTTCATAAGTAATGATTATTTTTTTCCATGAATGATTAGTGAGGGAAATTGTATATTAATGTAATTACAAGGTATATAATTTTACAGTATTACCTTAACAATAAATATATAGATATATATATATATTCCTACGAGTCCTCACGCAAAATTGTGATCCTTTCCAATATATATATATATATATATGCAAGATCATGTAATATCAAGAAAGTTTGAGCCCACAATGCTTCAGGTTAGAAACGACATGGATGAGTGTTATGAAACAGGAGAAACTGAAACAGATAATATTCTTGATGAACAGATACAGCCTACTGAGGACTTATCTGATGATGGAATGGAGAAATTTGAGTTAAGTTTGGAAATAAAAGAACAAGATGAGAGTTCTTCTGTAAAAAGACCATATGAGTGCATGTTTTGTGGGAATAGATTTAAAATAAGTGCCCACTTAAAGAGACATATTTACACTCATACAGGAGAAAAACCATGTGAATGTAAAGTGTGTGGTAGAGCATTCACACACAATGGTACCCTTAAGATACATATGATGACTCACACTGGAGAGAAACCATTCAAGTGCTCTGTTTGCAAGAGAGAATTTGGACAAAAGAGCAATCTTAAGACTCATTTTTTGATTCATACTGGAGAAAAACCTCATGAATGTCACATATGTGGGAATGTCTTTACACGAATTAGCCATCTTAGGAGGCATTTGCAAACGCACACTGGAGAAAAACCACATGTGTGCTTTGTGTGTAGAAAGAGGTTCTCCAAAAAACTTTCACTTGAAAGACATATGAGCCTTCACCCAAAAGAAATGGCATTAGAGTGTTCCTGTTGTGGGAAGCAATTTGAAGACTTAGAATTAATTAAAGAGCACATGAACAAACATACAGTGGAGGGGCCATATCGATGCTCCGTATGTGAAAAAGAATTTGCACAGGAAAGCCGTTTAATTGACCATATGTTTCTTCATACTGGAGAAAAGCCACCTGTTTCATGCTCTAAATGTGGAAGGGGATTTGCTCATAAACGTTCTTTAAAAGAGCATATGTTTAAGCATGCAGGAGAAAAGCCATTTGAATGTTTTTTCTGTGGAAAAGCATTTGCCCATAAAGGCTCCCTGAGAAAGCATGAAAAATCTCATTTCGGGGAAAGGCCATTTGATTGTGCTGAATGTGGCAAGGTATTTTCACGGAACTGCCACCTGAAGGCTCACATGTTGACCCATACTGAAAGTAAACCAGTGGACTGCCCTATATGTAATAAAAAGTTCAAACTTAGAAGCTCCCTTAATAGACACATGCAAATTCATGATCAAGAAAAACCTCATGAGTGTCCAGAATGTAAATTTAGTTTTCGTTTTAAAGGTCAACTACAGCGCCATATGGTAGAGCATAAACCTCAGAGAGGTAAACGTGTCAGAAAGACCAAAACTGTAAGATCATTATCACCAGAACCAATTACTGGTAACCAAAACTGTGTATTTATTGTAAATAAAACAGAGGAAGATTTTGATAACGAAAAGCATATTGATGATATAGTGAAAAAAGAAGTTGATGATTTAATAGTTATTAAAGAGGAAATAGATTAGTATGACTTTTTGTCATTTAATGGTTGTTACTGAAATTTTTTTATTTTGATGTTATTTGCATCTTTCATTTTTTAATGTGCTGAATTCGATGCAGATGTAAGTAGGAAAATACCAAAGCACTATTGTACTGTGACTTTGTCCTAAGGAAGAAATAAAAGGCATGTCTTGTATGTTTCGTGTACAGTGTATCTAATTACGATAGGCAATGATTTCATCTTTGTATTCATCACATAAAAAAGGTTGTTTGATTGCATTGAGTAAATCTTAAAAGAAAATTTATTTGAGTAGCATACAGAAATTTCTTTTGTTCATATCATTTACCTATTCATTTTTATTACTTCATGTGTAAAGTAAAAAAGTATGAAGTGTTCTTATAAGTGCAGAAATTCATGTTTTGCATTTGCACACAACATAAATTGAAGTAAGATAAGATGGTTGGGTGAATGATATTTCAGAGGCTGTGTACCTGATCCTCCTTGTTGAATTGGAAATGGAAGTACTATGATAGATATAGATTAATGATAATAACTAATTTTTTTTCTTTTGTAGATGAGAAAAGCCTTTCAACAAATAATTACATGAGAGTAATGTGTTTTGAGAAATATACTCCATTAACACAATACAGTGTCTGCAAAAAACCATTGTCTGCCTTCATATATTTTCAAAGGTGATATACGTCTAAGGTTTATTGCGGGCACAAGCATATGACTCTTCCAGAGCGAAATCATCATACATCTTGTCACTGAGACTAGTTCCTTCAATGGTATGAGCACTAGGAACATGCCACAGTGTGCCTCAGGCTTTTTATGGGGAAGGATGATCTTTTCTGACTCTTCCTAGCTGGCACTTTATTTTGGGAAATTTTCTTCTGGGCACTGTATTTCTTCCAACTGTTCTTCAAAATGGTTGATTTTTAAGTTTCTAAGGAGGAAAAGCTCAAAACACACCTGAAAGCAAGAAAAAGTAGGTACACAGGAGATTTCTAGGTGCAAGAAGCACTCAGAATGCATGATCAGGCAGCTGCTTCCTGCAACACCTCATCAGTGCCTTGTCTCTTTCAGGAGGTCAAGGCCCTATGGACCCAAAACATGACCTAGGATACCTAAGGATTCTTGCCATTTCCATGCCCAAACACCTGCATATGCTAATCAAGGCCAAAAGAGAGGTGACAAAGCACTAAAATGTAAATGTGATATCTCCTTTTAAAATACAGTGGGGGAACAAGGCTTTTTGTGGACAATATATGACAGGAAGTTTTATTACTTCCTGGTATAATATTACAGTTTTTTTAAGTGTTAATAGATACCTTTATCTGTAACAGCATACTGATTATTTATATATATTTTTTTCATATGAAGAGCAACTGCTCTTTCATTTCAGAGGTGGTTCTATATTTCAACAGCTTTGTTCCAAGAAAAAATTTATAATTTCTTTTCTTTGAAGCTTGTCCCATGAGCATGAGAGATTCCTTATGATCTTCTCTGAGAAAATGAAAGTTAGGACCTTCTAACCCTCAATGTTTGCAGTCAACCTCTTATTTCTTACTCAATTAACCTTCCTTTCACCACATATTGTCTTCAGGCTTTAATTTCCAACACATACATCGTCTAACATACTTTTTAATCAAGGGCCCATGCCTTGTATCATATGACACCACTGGGATTACTATACCATGAAAAATGGCCATCGGGCATAATCAACAAACGTATACCTCTATAATTCAAACATTCACTTTTGTCCCCATTGCCTTTATGCTGTGTCATTACATAGGCTTTTGCCATACTGTTTGACTTTAAGAAACTTCTGCATTTCTTTTGGCGAGTATATTTACAGTACAGTGTTGCATCATTAATTTATTTTGATTTTTTTCAATTTTATTTCTGTAATACAGAATTATTAAAGTTGTCAGGGCATCTGATGGTTATCCAGCTTGCCGTGGGTCTGAATGTATGCACAAGATCTGACTCGTCTTTCATCTTACTGGAAGTTGAGTTTCCATAGATGCGTTATTAAAAATTGGGGTTGCATTTGATCAATAGATTACAAACATGTTTTGTGGAAAAAAAAAGAAAAGGAAAATTTTGAAATATTGGAAATGTTAAAAGACAGTGATAACAAAGTTAGACTTAATGTTCCTGCTAACCTTAAAAGATCACTAGTAGGTATATCTATTCAAGTAATCTAAGTCATAATTTGTATCAAATGTTTTTGTGTGCTGTAATTTATATATACTTCATAATATTTTTACATTGCAACTTCACCATATCACTGATGCAAATGAAGTAACTTCAGAATGTTGGTAATGTTAATCAAGGATTTTTTTTCTTTAATGCCATAACTTCAAAACAATGTCATTCAAAATGATGTTAATCAAAGACTTCCTTTAATGATCCTCCATCATAGATCTGTGCAAGAGATGTGGAACTTGCAACAATGGTTTTTCTGGATTGTACAATACCTTCAAGTTTCTTGTTTAGAAATTCTGTAGCAGAGGTTTCACATTGATATTTATGCATGCAACAAGTTTTGGCTCTGATGTTGTTTTTTGTTAATTGGTAGCAACCACAAAGACTGAGAAAACTAAGGTAGGACTGATTTGTGTTATTTCCATTAGTAGAATTAAGATTCAGATAACCATCTTTTTGAGATTAGTTGCAGGGACAGCAATTGTATTTATCATAAGGAAAGACTGCATTACTTTCTTCTTTCCTTCTTTTTATATGCTTTCTACCTATACAAATATCTAAAGACCCCTGATTAATTTCTACTATCTTTTCCTCACACTTTGTGTCTTTCACCCAAGATGGTCTTTGACTGGAACTATTGCCCATGCCATATTGGTCGCGATAAGAAACAAAAGGTTATAAGAATCATTATGTACCTGCTAAAAAAGATCTCAATGTTGTTAAGAGTGCTCAAAACACAAAAATTTTCATTCACAATTTAATTTAACGAGGCTTATCAAGTAAAAGATGCTTATATTGTATACAGAACATTTTCAGAAATGAGAGGGTGTATGTATAATCTGAGTCAAATGTTGAAGTGTTGACTGGCAGATGAAAGATACTATATGTAACTTCAACCTCACCAGGCTTCACAAGATTTTAGGATTCTGTAAATATGGGTAGACCAGGTCTGTTTATGTTATGTTAGTTTATAGAAGTTTAGTTAAGGTTTAGTTTGTTAAGTAGAGGCAAAAATTGTGAAACCTTTACTGATAGCTAACTGGTCTGTTGACTGTGAACTCATAGTCATATGTCCCTTGTTATCTCACCCTGTTCCGATTGTATAAACATGTAGGTGGATTAAAAGAATGAATAGATTGGACATAATCAAAGCTGACGATCACTAAAAACTAAGATAGACCTAATTGTAACATTTTGTAAGATAGAAATAATTCTGGAAGATGGATAAGGGGAGCTGGTTACACTGAAAACAAAATATGAATCATCAGCATTGTATTTTATGAATAACAAGAAATGAGTGATTTGACTTTATGTTTACACAAACAAATTTTGTAATATATAACTGTAAATTGTGAATAACAGAAATGAAGATTTATTTATCTGTTGGATTGTTTTTATGTCAGGGAAGTCTTATTTCTTGTGAAAAAACAATGGTCCTTGCAAAGAGCTTTACTTCATTTAAACTCTGGGATACACATTAGTCATTTCAATCAAAATTTGTACATGAACACTTTGATTATAGAAATTTAAGCTACCTGGCTCTTTTAGAGTCATAGGCCTTGCAATTTCTGTAGACTATGAGAGGATGGGCACTGACTTGTTAAATATGGGTCAAAACTCAAAGATTTTTGGTCTTGATGTGTTTACTCTCATTCAACTCTCTCCCTGTACATCTCGAAACCCCTTATGGGAAATTTTGATAAAAGAAAAGGAGTCATTTCAAAAACAGGTTACCCAGAGAAAGTGTAATGGTTGAGTAAAAGTTTTTGTTAGATTTGTAGTTACTAAGCCAGTAGCTGTGTATCTGAATGTTTCTCCAGTAGTCATTGAGGAGAAACCATCAGTTCACTCCTTGAGATACTTTTACATTGTAGGTTGCAAATTACAGTATATCAGGACTACAGTATAGACATTATCTTTGGATGATAGAAGTCTTTAATAGATATTCTAGAGTTATGCTTTTCTGATAATAATAAATGCTCACACATGTAGTCATCAGCCTTGTATTTTAGTAAGAAGTACACAGATAGCAAAGAAATATTACTGTCCATGTATCTCCTGCATGTTGTAGATAACTAAAAAAGGCAGGAAGGGGGAGGAGGCTAGGAATCCTTCCTTGTTGTATTATCACTTTCTAGAAATTGGAGGAGTAGCAGTCAAGCAAGATTTTTCCTCAGAGGCCCAATCCTTGATGCTTCCTTGCTAAAATGGGAAAGTTGAGTACATACAGAAAAATAAATTAATTACATGGAGTGTACTTCATGCCCGATTGTGTTACTGCATTGCTATTGTTATTTTCTTAATGCTGAAAGGTTTGGGTCTTGTAATATCATCACTACTTTCATTCATTATTTTGGACGGTGATACTGGGTAATAATAAAACTTAAGTAAAATTATGTTGATGCAAAGTGCAACACCAAACAGTAACACAAAAAACAGTATTATAATTAGTATACTATACTGCTAAAGTAATAATGTAAGATAGACTGAAAATTTTTAGTTGTCACTGTGAAAAAATATAGCCTGTGCACACATGCATGTGTATGTTCATTCACACTGAATTAGTTTCAGGAATTTACTCTTCAGAAATACTGAATTTTATTGCAAAATGCAAGTTTCTCTGTATTTTATGGTATTTAGCCATCTTGTCATTTATTTGTGCTTTGGGTATCAAGCAAATGTGTATTTCTTAGCAAATGTCATGCATTAACACTGACTACTTAAGGTGACAGGAAAGCCTGAAAACATTTCAGAATTCTTACAGCATTTCCTCATTTACTGCTTTTGTTAGTAGAGGCATGTCCCATCTATCACTGACTTTTTATAGTCATCTGTCTTTTATTATGTATAAATATGCATCTTTTCAAGCACCTTTTTCTTTACTGGAGTACACTCTTCTCTCTCAGGATGGTTTGACCTATGATCCAGGAGAAAATTTCCATGATCAGTGGGAGTTTGAGAAGTCCCTTACCTTCTGGTGAGGATATTGCTTTCACCCATCACTAGCGACTTGCTCAGCAGTAGTGGTAGTACTCCCACCTACCACGCATAAGGTCCTGGGTTCAAACTCTGGCTGTTGGAGAGTTATGTGTTCTACGAAGGTGTGCATTCATATGGACTAAAACAAAAAAACGAGAGGGCAGGATTTCCAGCCACCCGCTCCCTCCCCTTTTAGTCGCCTTTTATGACACGCAGGGAATACATGAGAAGTATTCTTTCTCCCTTATCCCCAGGGATAAAATTATATCTCATGGCTATAAATGCACTACACCAGTAACATCCCACAGAATTTCCACTTTCCTTTATCATGTCAAATTTTAGGAATGATCTTTGATAAAGTGTATAAGTTATTATAAATAATACTTCCAGTAACAAGAAATGCCTTTAATCTTTGTGCAATGAAGGATATCTTGTCATTACAACGTAACAATTAAATTTCAGTGATGCTGTTCCATGAATGACAATGATGTTTTTGTGTTCAAATGTGAAAATCATGAAAATACCAGTTGATCTTACATAATGGCTATCACCAGTGTACTGTAAATAAATCATTTGGTAATTTGGAGTTTGTTTTCAAAAACAGTTTAATCATTACCAGTTGAAAAATCTTAATGCTTACCAGACTTGAACTAAGTTTGGCCAATAACTGAGGATACATAAGTAATATTTATTAGCTGCATTCAAGTTCTGCTTCAGTATTGGGACCATTGAAACCCAAGAGATCCCCTATATATACTGCTAACACGGGAGACAGCGACAAAGCAAAATAAATTAAAATAATATATATATATATATATATATATATATATATATATATATATATATATATATATATATATATATATATATATGTGGAGGGAACGAGGAGAAGTGGGACACCAGACCAAATTGGAGGTGGAAAGATGGAGTGAAAAAGATTTTGAGTGATCGGGGCCTGAACATGCAGGAGGGTGAAAGGCATGCAAGGAATAGAGTGAATTGGAATGATGTGGTATACCGGGGTCGATGTGCTGTCAATGGATTGAACCAGGGCATGTGAAGCGTCTGGGGTAAACCCTGGAAAGTTCTGTGGGGCCTGGATGTGGAAAGGGAGCTGTGGTTTTGGTGCATTATTACATGACAGCTAGAGACTGAGTGTGAACGAATGGGGTCTTTGTTGTCTTCCTAGTGCTACCTCGTGCACATGAGGGGGGAGGGGGTTGTTATTTCATGTGTGGCAGGGTGGCAATGGGAATGAATAAAGGCAGACAGTATGAATTATGTACATGTGTATATATGTATATGTCTGTGTGTGTATATATATGTATACGTTGAGATGTATAGGTATGTATATTTGTGTGTGTGGACATGTATGTATATACATGTGTATGTGGGTGGGTTGGGCCATTCTTTCGTGTTTCCTTGCACTACCTCGCTAATGCGGGAGAGTGCGACAAAGCAATATAATGAAAAAAAAATTATATATATATATATTTATTTTTATTATTATACTTTGTCGCTGTCTCCCGCGTTTGCGAGGTAGCGCAAGGAAACAGACGAAAGAAATGGCCCAACCCCCCCCCCCCATACACATGTATATACATATGTCCACACACGCAAATATACATACCTACACAGCTTTCCATGGCTTACCCCAGACGCTTCACATGCCCTGCTTCAATCCACTGACAGCACGTCAACCCCGGTATACCACATCGCTCCAATTCACTCTATTCCTTGCCCTCCTTTCACCCTCCTGCATGTTCAGGCCCCGATCACACAAAATCTTTTTCACTCCATCTTTCCACCTCCAATTTGGTCTCCCTCTTCTCCTTGTTCCCTCCACCTCCGACACATATATCCTCTTGGTCAATCTTTCCTCACTCATCCTCTCCATGTGCCCAAACCACTTCAAAACACCCTCTTCTGCTCTCTCAACCACGCTCTTTCTATTTCCGCACATCTCTCTTACCCTTACGTTACTCACTCGATCAAACCACCTCACACCACACATTGTCCTCAAACATATCATTTCCAGCACATCCATCCTCCTGCGCACAACTCTATCCATAGCCCACACCTCGCAACCATACAACATTGTTGGAACCACTATTCCTTCAAACATACCCGTTTTTGCTTTCCGAGATAATGTTCTCGAATTCTACACATTCTTCAAGGCCCCCAGGATTTTCGCCCCCTCCCCCACCCTATGATCCACTTCCGCTTCCATGGTTCCATCCGCTGCCAGATCCACTCCCAGATATCTAAAACACTTCACTTCCTCCAGTTTTTCTCCATTCAAACTCACCTCCCAATTGACTTGACCCTCAACCCTACTGTACCTAATAACCTTGCTCTTATTCACATTTACTCTTAACTTTCTTCTTCCACACACTTTTCCAAACTCAGTCACCAGCTTCTGCAGTTTCTCACATGAATCAGCCACCAGCACTGTATCATCAGCGAACAACAACTGACTCACTTCCCAAGCTCTCTCATCCCCAACAGACTTTATACTTGCCCCTCTTTATTTATTTATTTTGCTTTGTTGCTGTCTCCCGCGTTTGCGAGGTATATATATATATATATATATATATAT
The DNA here is from genome assembly GCF_036320965.1 of Panulirus ornatus. Lineage (NCBI taxonomy): Eukaryota > Metazoa > Arthropoda > Malacostraca > Decapoda > Palinuridae > Panulirus > Panulirus ornatus. The sequence goes on from NC_092250.1 coordinate 17,680,415, forward strand.
ATATATATATATATATATATATATATATATATATATAGGGGATAAGGGAGAAAAAATACTTCCCATGTATTCCCTGCATGTTGTAGAAGCGACTAAAAGGGGAGGGAGCGGGAGGCTGGAACTCCTCCCCTCTTGTTTTTAATTTTCCAAAAGAGGAACAGTAGGGGGGCCAAGTGGGGATATTCCCTCAATGGCTCAGTCCTCTGTTCTTAGTGCTACTTTGCTAATGTGGGAAATTGCAAATAGTATGAAAAAAAAATATATATATATATATATATATATATATATATATATATATATATATTTTTTTTTTTTTTTTTTGCTTAGTCGCTGTCTCCCGCGTTTGCGAGGTAGCGCAAGGAAACAGACGAAAGAAATGGCCCAACCCACCCCTATACACATGTATATACATACACGTCCACACACGCAAATATACATACCTACACAGCTTTCCATGGTTTACCCCAGACGCTTCACATGCCCTAATTCGATCTACTGACAGCACGTCAACCCCGGTATACCACATCGATCCAATTCACTCTATTCCTTGCATGCCTTTCACCCTCCTGCATGTTCAGGCCGCGATCACTCAAAATCTTTTTCACTCCATCTTTCCACCTCCAATTTGGTCTCCCACTTCCCGTTCCCTTCACCTCTGACACATATATCCTCTTGGTCAATCTCTCCTCACTCATTCTCTCCATGTGCCCAAACCATTTCAAAACACCCTCTTCTGCTCTCTCAACCACGCTCTTTTTATTTCCACACATCTCTCTTACCCTTACATTACTTACTCGATCAAACCACCTCACACCACACATTGTCCTCAAACATCTCATTTCCAGCACATCCACCCTCCTGCACACAACTCTATCCATAGCCCACGCCTTGCAACCATACAACATTATTGGAACCACTATTCCTTCAAACATACCCATTTTTGCTTTCCGAGATAATGTTCTTGACTTCCACACATTCTTCAAGGCTCCCAGGATTTTCGCCCCCTCCCCCACCCTCCGATTCACTTCCGCTTCCATGGTTCCATCCGCTGCCAGATCCACTCCCAGATATCTAAAACACTTTACTTCCTCCAGTTTTTCTCCATTCAAACTTACCTCCCAATTGACTTGACCCTCAACCCTACTGTACCTAATAACCTTGCTCTTATTCACATTTACTCTTAACTTTCTTCTTTCACACACTTTACCAAACTCAGTCACCAGCTTCTGCAGTTTCTCACATGAATCAGCCACCAGTGCTGTATCATCAGCAAACAACAACTGACTCACTTCCCAAGCTCTCTCATCCACAACAGACTTCATTTTTGCCCCTCTTTCCAAAACTCTTGCATTCACCTCCCTAGCAACCCCATCCATAAACAAATTAAACAACCATGGAGACATCACACACCCCTGCCGCAAACCTACATTCACTGAGAACCAATCACTTTCCTCTCTTCCTAAATATATATATATATATATATATATATATATATATATATATATATATATATAGTTTTTTTTTTTTAACTATTCGCCATTTCCCGCGTTAGCGAGGTAGCGTTAAGAACAGAGGACTGGGCCTTTTTTGGAATATCCTCCCCTGGCCCCCTCTGTTCCTTCTTTTGGGGAAAAAATATATATATATATATATATATATATATATATATATATATATATATATATATATATATATATATATATCGCTACCTCGCAAACGCAGGAGACAGCGACAAAGAAAAAAAAATATATATATATATATATATATATATATATATATATATATATATATAAGTATGTATGTTGGAAAGGATCACAATTTTGCGCGTGATCAAGTATGTTCCTCAGAGTCCACGGGGAAAATGAAACACGATAAGTTCCCAAGTGCACTTTCGTGCAATAATCTCATCATCAGGAGAGATACAAGAAAGAAATATAAGTCAGCTGATATACAACAAAGAGACGTAGCTAAGACGCCATTTGGGCTCTACCTGTTAGAGGTCACACAGCAAGTGAAAAGTCACCTTTGGTGAGCCCATATCATTATGGGTACAGTCTTACAAAAGAACTCACTCTGAAGGGTCTGCATTTCCCTGCAACTGGAAATAGCATAGCCTTGAGCACAGGAACCTTTAAAAAGTTCCTGAATAACACCAGGACTCCTTCACAGAAATTGGTCCAAAAGGTAATTATAAATAATAAATTAAATACACATATACATACAAGTTAAATAAATTAAATACATGTATACATACAAATTAACCTTTAAGATATGTTCATGGTCATTTTTTTTCTCTTGGTTAGGATTTTCTCTGACTGTCTGGCTTCTTGTTGTTTTGCTGTCATAACTTACAGGACAAACTATCCATCAAGAGAAAAATAAGTTGTATAATGAAAAGGAGCTTCTCTCCAGGGTGGTGTCCAGTGAGCAAATTTTCTGGTTGTTTCTAACATTTCCATCTTGTTTCAAAAATGGCATCTGTGCAAGGTGGTCTCCAGTGAGCAAATTTTTTGATTGTTTCCTTGCCTACCCTTCCTTCTCTTTCAAATTTTTTTCTTTTAACTGATGACAATCACCACTGGAGTGACATCCCTATTCCAGAGAATTACAAGGTAATCAGCAAGTTGTAGCTTGACAGCCAAGTGGATGGTGAACTCACTGCTGGGTGTGACTGCTGATTGAAAGGGAGCATAACCAAAGCAAGCTAGAGCCACTACCGCTGATTGATTAGTTAATGAAGGGTGAGAGGTATTAATCTTCACAAGATGCTAGGGGGTAAAGGCTTCTAACCCATGGGATCATTATTCCATAGTACAAATGCATGCTGTAATATTTGTATCCATACAATTCTATCCAGCATGTTTTGGTTGCTCTTGATACTTGTTTGAAACTTTTAGTTGAACTAAAATCAAATTATTCTATGATCTGAAGGTGCACCAGTTTTATATTTAGTGCTTACTGATTTTGTATATATTTTTGTCTTTTTACGAATATTTCCAAAGTGACAAAGCCACTTAGTTTTTTCTTTGATTTTTGATACTCTTTACCTGGATGCCTTCCTTGCTTTAGTGAGTAGCATCAGTAACAATGAATAGCTTCATTTTTACACTTCCAGTCTCTTCATGTCATGTCATGTATAATGTACTGAAATCAGAGATTAACTTCCTTAGTCAAACTCCGTAGATGTCTCTAAGGTTTACTTTGATTGCTTCACCCCATTAACATTACATATCCCTTCTTTATAACACTTTGCTTCATCTCATTCAATAACACTTCTTTTTATCTCATTCACTGCATGCCGCTTGCACTCATAAATGTTCAGGCCCTGAAACCTCAAAGCTGCCCTCACTTTTTTTTTCATCTCCTCAGTGTTCTCCTCCCCCGTGCTTTCACCTTTTCTGATACATAGTTCCATTTTGGCTGTTTCTCTTCAACCATCCTCTTTATGTAATGAAATTACTTGAGCACACCCTGGTTGACCCTCTCACTTGTAATGATAGTGTTTGGACATCAAATATTGTTAGGAAGTAGGTTATTATATAAACCTTTGATACATTAGATGTATATGCCCTGAATTTGACATACCAAGATGAAATGGATAAGTATTGCATTGTAGAACTTTTAAAGAATTCAAATAATTTTTGGCCATGATCTGTATATATAAAGGAAAGGAGAATTACTCAATTCTGCAGAAAGGGGAACATGTATTGAGGTATAACAATCCATCATTTCAGTCTTTAGGGTTTACTTGTTTGTATTTAGGGCTTAATAATTACAACTCATGAGAAACTTGCAGGTGAAAGTGAGATTACTATAAAATTACTTTAGATTTTATTTTGGTGTAGAGCTTTGTGTATTTATGAAATTATTTGTTTCAAAGATATCCATAATTGTTACAGTCAATATGTAAAATATCCTGAAATAAAAGGCATGTGGATGAAAATGGTATATGAGAATCCCTGACAAAACTCATGTTATTATAATATTAGTGTTTAACTACTTCATTTTTACTACTAACAGAAACATTACTGTGGGGGAAGTGTAGAGCTTGCATCATATCATACAGATGTTTCTTAAACTGGTAGGATCTGAAGCCTGTCTCACTATCAAACTGCACTATCTGGCAGCATTCATATAACAGCTGTTGATGGTCTGCCACCTATTATCACACTCAACATATTTTCAGGATTGATATTCCCACCTTCGTTGAATTACTTTCCATTTCACTTTTTTATCTGCCACCTTTGTCCCCTTACTTTTACTATTCCTGCTACTTCTGTAAAATTGCTGTGGTAAACCTTAACCTTTCTCATTTCTTGGGACACTGGAACAGCAGTTACTGTGGATTTTATGACTGTTATTACAATATTGGTTGTATCCCTCCATGTGGGGTACAGATGTTAGTGTACCAATATCAGGCAACTCCCTCATTTGATTCCTGGCTCGTATTTGGGAAGGCTTACATTATCTGTTTCTGGATTTTCCTTACAGAACTTATATATGAGTATGGTGCAGTCAGTAAAGCAAAGCCATCCAACTCGTTGGTAATGTAGTGAGCATGACAGAGAAGTGTTAGCCAATATAGTGATATACTCTAAAGCAGATTACAGCATTAAGACTATGGAAAGCTCAGCAGAGATTCCCCTGCTTAACTGTAAATTGAATATACCCATTTTTCATTTCATCAAAGCTCACGGTGCTTCAGACTGTTCACATCAACTTTTGCTTCAACAAGAGCCAACAACCTAAAGAATAACTTGATAGTGGGTATTAGTAGTGGGATAAAAGGAAATATGTTGGAATGTGAAGTGGGAAAGTGTATTAAGAGACTCAAAGGGATAGCAGGGTTAGATTCAGGCACAGGGAGGTAATAACAATGCTAAAGCTGGTTACCACATCCAGCAATAACAACGGCAAAAGGTGTTTGACAGCTCAAACCAGAAGTTAGAACAAGCTGGGCAATGCCTGACAAAGGGTTCAAAACCGCTGTCAGCAGCCATGGCTGAATTGGAGGAAAGATTGTAACATCAGGTGACGTAAGGCAGATGCTGTAGTCACAGTGAAGTAGGAATCATAAAAAGCAGCCTGGGCAGTAGGCAGTGTGACTGGGCTGGCAAGCTTAGCAGGTGGATCGACAGAATGGAGCTGAACTTCAAACAGGAGGTACAACAGCTGTGGCTACATGTGCAGGGCCTTATGAAATGGTGACAAATTTACCATAGAAGGTGAGGGGTTGTCATCTTGAAAGGGATGCACAGGACCTTCCATCCGTCACTGTAGGGTAAAGATCCTTGGTCAACTTCGTCGGTGTCTGTACTTTTGCGATATGTCACAATGTTGAAAATTAGAGCCAGTGATGTAGCACTTGGCGTGTTAAGGAAGGACAGAATAGTTGGGATTGGCCTTCTCAATTCAGCTGTAGCAGATTGGAGCACCCATGGAAAGAGTTGTCGAGGGCAAGGCGGGACACCTACTAGCACTCAAGATGGGAACAAGCACATCTGTAGCCACAGACTAAAGTACCATGAGGCCAGAAGCCTTTACCCTCCCAGACCAGGAGGCCGCTATGGTAACAAAAGTACTGTTAGATGAGTTCTTCACACGTCTTAGTTTGCTAGGGCAAGTTGCACTTGCCTCAGAGCCGGAGGTTTAGCTTTGCAGTGTTCCCAGGAGCGCTGTATGACAACTACAAGTCCCTAGTTTGATAGGAAAAGACCTGGCCAGGTTCTGTACCGAGGAAGAATACAAAATGGGACCTGAAGCTAGCAGTCTTGGTAATGGTTAGCCATGAGTCCACGGGGGTACACAACCGCTGGCAAGCCTGGCCAAAGGAAGATATTCCAGATATCGTATCTAATTTTGTTAACTGGAGTAATGTGAGAAGGTATGTCACTTGGGGTGTAAGAATCTCATTATTTGCTATGAAATGGTATTTAAGTTACCCAAACAGATATTCTTCCATTCCGTAAATTAGAAAGTTTCTTGGAGCGTTGTAAAGGGGCACTACGTCTTTCAACCATCCTTAAATAGTTTTCACGTTTAGATAGTTTGTGCTGTACAACCGCGGAGGAAGAAAGGCTCATCGTCTACGCCGAGGAGCAGGTTGTGGGCGGCCATGCTATGGTATGGTATGAGGAGGGTCAAGACTAGATCGAAGGTGGGGGTCTGCAAAGCCACTTGCGGCAGAAGTGTCGTACTTCAGGGCCTTGGTAGAGATTTGACGGTGGTCTTCACTACCCCAACAGAGACAGACATATCGGATGGCGAGGTGGAGTGCGTTGTAAGGTGCCTGGTCGATCACCGGAGGAAATGACGATCGACTTGCAGGATACATAAACACACATAACCTTTTACCTGACGGCAAGGAAAAAAAATTCCGCGACTTCGTTATGTATTATGCCGTTTCATTTTATCCAATAAAGTAATCATACACATTTTATGCATATAATGTATCTTTGCTCTTGATTTCTCGGATCAACTATTGTCCAGAGATGACAATATTAGTTGTACGCCCGTTCGCTGGATACATATATCATGGTAGTGATATCTGGCATATTTCTAGTTGCTTGCTTCTGCTGGAAGGTGAGAGAAATTTTTTTTCCAGCTTCTAAAGGGCTTTTCCAGCAAGGTACGGTATATTAGGGAGATCGCCAGTCCTGTTTTTGTTATGCAGTTAATACTAAAACCAGCTGACGGAAATGTCACCTTAACGGGTGGTGCTTTACTTACCAAGTGTAATCTAAATGTTATCTATTTATGATTTTGATTAAACTCATTATTCATTTTTGATGGTGGTGAATAATTAACGAACATTAACTTCTACACGTTCATTTCAACAAGAACCCACAACCCAAAATGGAATATACATATACCTAACATCAAGGTATATATGACGTCGATAGATATGAAAACTAGTCAACGATTGTTTTATCGCAAAATTATATTGTGTGGAAGATGCTCTCAACGTAGCCTCTTACTTAAATATTCACAGGAGAGAAATATTTATATAGTATATCGGGCCAAATGACGAGGCTGAGCTGCAAGTAAAAATAGTTTACCTCTAAGGTTTCAAGGAAAACGTATACTAAGATATTAGTAGTGGCTTTAATAAACTACCAGAAAGTTGTTGAAATGCGCTGTAGTTTTGAACCTGTTCTAAAAGCTCGTGGAATCATGTACACAAATATGGATATAGACTATCACAAGCAAGGAACGGCAAACATATGTACATACGTACTGTACATTAAAAACTTGTTTTCAAGCACTAAGATGAATATTTACAACTACATACATCATACTCAAATCATACTATATAACGAGCTTTTTTTTTTTTTTTACTCCATGAAAGAAACATATAAACTTTCTAAGTTATGCCTAGCAGAACTGGCCAGCAAAAAGGAACAGGATTATTAATATACACTATAGTGATCGCTGGACGACCTAAGGTCCTTTCTTGTGACCCAAGGAAGTGAACAGTGGTCAACAGCCGGTCATCACATCGATTACCCTACCAACGAGCAACTGGCTCTTTAGAGGTAGGTAACTACCCTCGCCATATGCTTCTCATGACTAATTTAACACTCGCTAGCCTAGTCCAACCGTCACTCTGAAATTACAAGATGATGGTGTGGAAGGGAGACGTACAATGTATCCCAGCTTGGCACATCTAGTGAACGAGATGTGATCCGAAATCAAAAGGTAAAGGAATTCCTTTGTTTCTAATGAAGCGATACTATATAAATAACATTACAAGAAAGTGGCCATTTTTTCTCGTATCTTTATCGGTATTCTCGCAATGGAAACTATTATTATGGAAAATGGTCATATCAAAGTCAAGGCCTAGATCCTAACCTAAATTTGGGTAGGTTTACATTTGTGTAATTCACATCCTTTTTTTTTTTTGACCGACTATAATTTGTAATGTTCAGAGTACAACTTAAATTGTTTTCAGACCAGGGAATTTTTCGGTACTAACCTAAATATTTACCTGAAAACGTGAACTTCATAAGGTAAGCCATTTTTGCGAATAAATATATGGAGTTTTCTTTTCGTCTTCCCTTAAATCAAATAAACTATGATATCAAGTTATTTTGGCTGATATGGTTTGATCAATGCACTGAACAGAATTATTGGCATGAATTTATGGGTTTACTTAAAATGTTCATGGCAAACAAAGGTAGCATGGTTACATTCGGTAAGACAGTATGCCAGTATTCGAGTCTAAGCCTATATAAATCAAGCAAATATCGGAATCCTGGATATTTCTTTCTTGCCTTTCCCGCCTCAGCGAAGTAGCGCCAGAAAAAGATGACTAAACCTTCCAGAACTTATTTTTCCCTGGTTCCTCCTTCAGTACCGTGGCAATACAGAGGGAGAGAATTTCTAAATCCCAAGCTCTCGGCCTGACTATGTCTATTCTTCTGTTAGCTGAGACGGTAAGAACTACTGAAGCCTTAATCGAGGCCATCTCATTCACACTATATATATGGGGATAGGGGAGAAAGAATACTTCCCACGTATTCCCTGCGTGTCGTAGAAGGCGACTAAAAGGGGAGGGAGCGGGGGGCTGGAAATCCTCCTCTCGTTTTTTTTTTTAATTTTCCAAGAGAAGGAACAGAGAATTGGGCCAGGTGAGGGTATTCCCTCAAAGGCCCAGTCCTCTGTTCTTAACGCTACCTCGCTAATGCGGGAAATGGCCAATAGTTTGAAAGATACATACATATATATATATATATATATATATATATATATATATATTTTTTTTTTTTTTTTTTTTTTATACTTTGTCGCTGTCTCCCGCGTTTGCGAGGTAGCGCAAGGAAACAGACGAAAGAAATGGCCCAACCCCCCCCCCCCATACACATGTACATATACACGTCCACACACGCAAATATACATACCTACACAGCTTTCCATGGTTTACCCCAGACGCTTCACATGCCTTGCTTCAATCCACTGACAGCACGTCAACCCTTGTATACCACATGACTCCAATTCACTCTATTTCTTGCCCTCCTTTCACCCTCCTGCATGTTCAGGCCCCGATCACACAAAATCTTTTTCACTCCATCTTTCCACCTCCAATTTGGTCTCCCTCTTCTCCTCGTTCCCTCCACCTCCGACACATATATCCTCTTGGTCAATCTCTCCTCACTCATTCTCTCCATGTGCCCAAACCATTTCAAAACACCCTCTTCTGCTCTCTCAACCACGCTCTTTTTATTTCCACACATCTCTCTTACCCTTACGTTACTTACTCGATCAAACCACCTCACACCACACATTGTCCTCAAACATCTCATTTCCAGCACATCCATCCTCCTGCGCACATCTCTATCCATAGCCCACGCCTCGCAACCATACAACATTGTTGGAACCACTATTCCCTCAAACATACCCATTTTTGCTTTCCGAGATAATGTTCTCGACTTCCACACATTTTTCAAGGCTCCCAAAATTTTCGCCCCCTCCCCCACCCTATGATCCACTTCCGCTTCCATGGTTCCATCCGCTGACAGATCCACTCCCAGATATCTAAAACACTTCACTTCCTCCAGTTTTTCTCCATTCAAACTCACCTCCCAATTGACTTGACCCTCACCCCTACTGTACCTAATAACCTTGCTCTTATTCACATTTACTCTCAACTTTCTTCTTCCACACACTTTACCAAACTCAGTCACCAGCTTCTGCAGTTTCTCACATGAATCAGCCACCAGCGCTGTATCATCAGCGAACAACAACTGACTCACTTCCCAAGCTCTCTCATCCCCAACAGACTTCATACTTGCCCCTCTTTCCAGGACTCTTGCATTTACCTCCCTTACAACCCCATCCATAAACAAATTAAACAACCATGGAGACATCACACACCCCTGCCGCAAACCTACATATATATATATATATATATATATATATATATATATTAGCCTGAGCCAGGTACCATTTCATCAACCAAACCTTAGGGGTGGATGAACAGCTGGGTTGACTATGGACAGACTGCCGCAACCAGGATTAGAACCTAAGCGGCCCGTGAATGCGTCACGGTCGGGATCGCTATAACACAGAGGTGCCCCTTGTACGACACGCTGCTGGAGATGATGGTTATCAATCTTTCTCTCTGCCTACAGGGTGGTTACCTATCTGACGTGCAGTTAATGATAATTAAGAGGAGGTCACATACCGTCATATCTTCAATGATGGTTAACAAGCCCCAGACTGGGATGCCGTGCCTGTTAGCGTGGTCATTCTCAACCTTTCTCATCCTATGACGGCTCAATTTAAATCTTTCCGAGGTCAATGTGACCCTAGGGAAGAGTATGATATACCTAGTTTATAATTAATTTACTAAAACTAGTAATTGTCGGAAACTAGAGTTTATGCTAAACATTGTGAACAATACGACAATAAGGCCTGATAACACTTCATAACTGCACAATGACACAAGAAAGCGATGGACTTTTGCATTGGGAAAAATATATCTTTTGAGAACTGTGGAGGCTTCATGACCCCAGGGAAAATGCCTGGCGACCCCATTTGGGAGTAGCGATCTCAGGGTTGGAAACCCTACCTTGGGTCACGCTATCTTCGCCTAGCGATGAAGCCGGCCAATGTTACTGACCTGATATTGAGCGTGTCCGAACTACTATTCAGCTCCATTGCACGTGAATCATCAGCTGGCAATGTTAACCTTCCGGGATGTATATACACAAATTTCGTATTTTTTACCGTGAGTATTTCAAGGGAAAAAATACATTTATATATACATTCAGGCAAGAAAATAAAGACACAAGATCATCATGTAATTGGTGACATCTGGCAAATCTAGTTAGCAAATCAAGCGGCCGCATTAATCAGTATTCTGCTTACTCGAGTGATGCAATCATCGGCATTCAGCCTATCAAGTAACACATTCATCGGGTGATGCCTGGTGACTTTAAGTAGCGACTGGGAAGGGAACCAGTTTGATCAAGCACGTCATCCAAGTGGTTGGCAGACTATGGCCAGCAAATATACTAACGCGATTTTGTTCCGAGTGTAAAAACTTTGAGCAATAATTGCTATTTCTAGCTGATATGCTAATTACAAGTCATTAAATTTTAAGTTTCCATCTTAGAAAACATGTAATAGTCTCTCTCAAAATTACAATTTAAGTAAATGAAATCAAAGAGGATGAAAGGCAGGAATTCTTGTAATATCTGTATATATATATATATATATATATATATATATATATATATATATATATATATATATATATATATAACTTCTGTGTCACTCCACAAAGCAATCTAAAGCCATTAAATGTAACGACATATACATACATGCTAATTCTAACATTAGAGCACTTTATATCATATAGTTTAAGGTCATTATTACACGGCGTGGAGACTTACACTATCGTGTCTCGCCATTAGAAAACCTGAGTTATACGACTGAAAACTAATGTGAAGTACAGCATAATCCCCACCACATTCCTTCGATACATGGGGCACTCTTTCACTCCTCCCTAAATCAATATATAAATTGAAGCTTCCAGTGGTATGATGCAGGAGGCAGGTGTGCGTCATATTTTGCTGTATCTCTATTTTTCCCCAGGATTCCCGACTCGAAGGTCATTCTACGATTACTCCAGGATCTGTTTCCCAGGTGCTCCTGCAGCTCCGAGGCTGCGCTACTTCCAGTAGCAGGGAAACGATGGACTCCTTTGCAGTGAGACTTGTCCTCCCGGTGATATACACCCTTGACAAAGGTGACTTTTAACTTGTGGCGTAACCTTGAGCGGGCGGACTCCGGTAACACTCTAAGTTTGTTATATTACATCCTCTTACGTCATCAACGTGAATACTAAATCTTTTCCGTGATATAGAATCCTGAATTTTCTAAAAAAAAAAAAAAAAATGAATAAATAATTTCCTCTACGCAGAATATTTTGGTGCAGTGTGGCCGTACCGTAAGTAACTGTCGAAGAATTGGATTTACCACGAACTACTTTGGTATGCGAAACATGCGCGCCGGTCCTGGCACTTCGTCTTGGTGAATGGTGTATACTCTGTTCCGCTCAGTTATCTCGCTGTGATTGTGATTAATTCGACAAAACAAAGCGCTCCAAGATGACAAGGTATGAAAAACAACAGCATCGAACAGTCGGGGTCATCTCCAGGCTGTTAATGTCAGCAAAAAAAAAAAAAAAAAAAAATCAGAGACGCATAGCGTGGCGTGAAGGAATCAGGTAGGCTAATAAATGATTTAAGGAGAAACGCGAGTATCCTTCTACCACCTCCGGGTTGTGCAAGTAGTTCATTAAATGCTTTAATTATTCGCTTCAAGTTTGTTTATGGTGTTTGCTCTGAGCGGTTCTCATTGGGTAATGATTCCATACGTTGGTGCTCGTCGTGTTGAAGATACAAGCATTATGGCGTACTCGTAGCTAAAACGATGGTTCCGTGTCCGTGTCGTTGATTGGCGGAAATCTTCAAGGTAATCTACGAGAGGACTTTGCAGTGTTGAACTACATAACAACCTCCTCCCGCAAACCCTAGCTTAGTCGCTTAACTACATAACAACACTCCTCCCGCAAACCCTAGCCTAGTGGATTGAACTACATAACAACCTCCTCCCGCAAACCCTAGCTTAGTCGCTTGAACTACATAACAACCTCCTCCCGCAAACCCTAACGTAGTTACAGTGTTGAACTACACAACTATCTCCTCACGCATACCCCCTAGACTAGTTGCCTGTTACATACTAACCCTCAAGGAAATTTGTCGAAAGAATTTTCCTTACTTCAGAATAATATTCCTCTGTTATCATTCACAGAAATTACACTCCACCTTCGTTCAGGTGAGACTGAGAGAGAGATGTGCCAAGGTGTGTGGTAGGAAAGCTAGATGCAAGGTACTTGGATCAACGAGCCAGAGATTAAGCAGCCATGGAAATGAAACCATTTGAAGACTAGGATCAACGAATCAAGTTTAAGCAGCCATGGAAATGAACCTATTGTGAAGACTAGGATCAACGAATCAAGATAAAGCAGCCATGGAAATGAAACTATTGTGAAGACTAGGATCAACGAATCAAGAATAAAGCCAAGGAAATGAAACTATTGTGAAGACTAGGATCAACGAATCAAGTTTAAGCAGCCATGAAAATGAAACTATTGTGAAGACTAGGATCAACGAATCAAGATAAAGCAGCCATGGAAATGAAACTATTGTGAAGACTAGGATCAACATATCAAGATTAAGCAGCCATGGAAATGAAACTATTGTGAAGACTAGGATCAACATATCAAGATTAAGCAGCCATGGAAATGAAACTATGGTGAAGACTAGGATCAACATATCAAGATTAAGCAGCCAAGGGAATAAAACTATTGTGAAGACTAGGATCAACATATCAAGATTAAGCAGCCATGGGAATGAAACTATTGTGAAGAGTATACGTCATTTCTTGGCTACATGGAAAACTTCGTTGAAATGAAGTGCTAGGGATATGCTATTCCTATCAAATACATCTAATGTATATATTATCCACATAGAGTATTACAAACAGATCCAGTCCCTCCTGCCAAAGAAGTTGGTTAAGGTGCCGTTCCTTCTTTATGGGGTAACCAGAGCATTAATTCCTAGTTTTACTGGACGGTGGCTGCCATTCCACCTCATTACGTATCATTTATCTTATCTAAGAATCTCGGTTTAACACTCTTGACTTGAAAAAAAAAAGTTTACCTTTGAATCATCATTTAACGTAAAAATAAGTAACATTACTTACTAAATCTAAATTAACGTAGGAATTTATGTTCCTATTCCTTCTTACTTAAAACTACGACTTTTCAAACGTATCCTGTGCTATAGTGGTAAGCTTAGTAACACAAGACACAAATTAACTTTAAAAACTCCAGCGAAATACATTTAACTAGAGTTCGTATAAAATCGAGAAAGATGCTCTGGTGTCCATTTTTATATATAATAAATATAAACTGATGTGGTCGACGAAAGGTCTTCAGCAGAACGCATTACAGGTTTTAAAATAAAGATAAAAAAAGTTTAAGCTTGTTCACGTCCGGTGATCTAGCGATAAGTCTAGCGAGACTGATGACAACGGAAGCCGACTGAACACAGGCATTTTGCTAGGATCATACAGATAGATTCTTCTCCCCAAACCGTTGTGACCTTCCTTACTCCCCGAGAAATTTCCTTTTTGCCATATCTAGGCTAAGTGAATGTGTCGCATGGTTAAAGCTGTGAATAAGCTTCGGTCAGAAAAACCTCAGCTGGAAAGAAAAAAAATATGAAAAACCTGCTGAATTCAGCACTCTCGATGAAGCTTGGCGCTGGGTCACTGCAAAATGTGGCCATTTAAACCCAGCTGATTCTCAGATTATAAACAGCCAAGGATTAAAGAGTTATTGGATCCTAGGCTGGAGCTCTATTTGTGAGCCCCTCCGTGGTGTGTATTAAGGCGTCAGAACATGTTATGAAATTATACACAAAAAAAGACATTGATTTACTTCGCTCATACTCAGGCCATTGGCATGTCTGCGAATGTTTTTACAAAAGCCCATTTTACGATGAATATACGACTTCCATCAGAACAGCACATTCACTCCCTAGTGTTGATAACTTAGTGAAATAGGAATGTTATGCCTGTGTTGTATATTATATAGCGACAGGTTTCTGTATAACGAATGACTTTTTGCCAACACCATATACGTACAGCGTTCTTTACATCGCACCAGTTTCCATAAAAGTTTTTAAAATTACGTATGCATTTTGCGGATGATCTTATATTAAAAAACGTACTTGTTTAACTGACTTCAGAACCGAAGTGTACGTCATTCAAAAAAAAAAAAAAAATCTGAGTAATATTAAAAATAATAAAATAATAATAATAATAATAATAACAATACTAATAATAACAATAATGATAATAATAATAATAAAAGAGAGACGATTCATGGAATGTAAAGCGATAAGCTGTTGCCAAGTCACGTAGGGCCGCACGAACAACAGGCAAGAAAAGATTTCAATCGATGATTCCAAATTCTTGGAGCATGACAGCGAGGTCTCTGAGGACGACGGAACATCCCTTAAGGATGACAGTACGGTATGATCATATAACATACGACCTGGTCCCTAAGGGTCAGGTCAAAGGGCGCTGCTGCGCTACAGGAGTTATAAAAGATTTCCAGGGTTGGTCTGTTGTTATAAAGACGTAGAGTAAAGACAAGTTGAAATGTTTTGCATCACTGGTTTCACAGCTTACTCTGAAATCTAAATCAGTTGTTCTCAACTTTTTGACTCACATTCCACTAACTAATCACTGCTCCACTTTGTTTACTACTTTACAGTGTGATTTTAAGATATCATTAAAATTCTATGATCGTGGCATTTCTCAACGTAGAGGAAAAAACGTACAAAATATATTGTCTATCATTCTCTTTTAACACTGAAATTCAATAATTTCATCCCTTCTTTCGACATGAACTGATGTGACTATTACGACGTACCATGTGGACGGCTCCCACGTACCTACCCCAAGCGGTACGCGTACCATCGCTAGGGAACCACGGACGTAAAGCGGAGGGTACCTACCCCAAGCGGTACGTGTACCATCGCCAGGGAACCACGGACGTAAAGCGGAGGGTACCTACCCCAAGCGGTACGTGTACCATCGCCAGGGAACCACGGACGTAAAGCGGAGGGTACCTACCCCAAGCGGTACGTGTACCATCGCCAGGGAACCACGGACGTAAAGCAGAGGGTGTGACAACAATCATGAAATCAAAGGTCCTGAGACACAAAGGCAGCCTTGGGTGTACACCTGTGGGGGGATTTTATAGATTCACGTAACTGGCTCCCACAAGCAGAACATCGGGTCATGCTACACAAAAAGTAGTTAAATGTCCACGTATGATTCCTTCCTCTTCCTCGCCAAGGTAATGCCGGTGCATTTTTGCGCGCGTTTCGCCCTCCCTGATAAATAAATGACGACCAGATAAATAGAATGTCATTTACCATCTTATTTTCCGAAGCTGGTCGTCGTCTTTTTATGGGTGAAAATGGCCGATATTCTCGTACATTCATGTCGAGTAGAAAGGTCGTCAGAGACATGTATCAGGTGATATATAACAGCCTAATATTAAGCGATATGTAACAGCCTAGCCCGGGCGAAGTTACATGTCGTATGGAAGGCGATACACGGCGGCCTGGTTAGGTAAAAAGGGGCATCATAAGACAAATGACAAGCTACACACGGCAGTCTCGTGGTACGGGTCATTATATAAAGGCATGGAATATACAGCAGATATATTATAGGCGATATACAGCAGCAAACTTAACCCAGAAGAAATAACCAGAAACATTAACATAGGCGGTGTCCGCCAGCCGTTTCTAAGCGCGCTTTACAACATGTTACATATTATTGACCTTTTTTCCCTTGATATGAGTCACTCATGTCGCTGCCTGGCATCATCTTTCCGTCTTTTAACCAGGATGTAACAGAGATTATTGACGTCATGAGACGATGATTTATGAATCGGATTTACTTCACAGAGAACGGAATGTACAGTGAAGGCCACCCAATCTCAAGCCTTGGTGGGAATACTTTAATGATTCTGTCCCTCGGACATTTTGAAGATAAGCCATGATCCCAGTCTTTCTATAATTCAGTAGGAGAATCGTATCATAGAATCATGAGGATACTGGCATGTTCACCATACAGGAATAAACATATAAATATGTCTTCTTTACATAAGGTATAGAAAACATTTGTTGAATAAATTGACTAATTGGATTAGCGACAGACTGAATGGCGACTTGTTATCGCCTTTGTACTTGTTGAAACTCATGTGGTGCGATGTATAACATACAAGTACGTAATATTCATATAGCCAGTGGAGAACAACGCTTCCGTGTATTGCATGTACTCCGGAATTCTTGAGCAAATGTTCGAGTTGGTTCCTACCTTACAAGCACGACGGTACGATCCTTGAGCACGACGGTACGATCACTGAGCACGACGGTACGATCCCTGAGCACGACGCGTCGGCGCGATGCTTGGGCAAGACGTACAGTACGACCCTCGAAGCACCGGTGCATATCGCGAGAGCAAATGGCTCGACCGACCTTTATAGATTCACTTACATCATACAATACAACCATCACACGAGAATACAAATAACGTCTCATATACCTGTGTGCAGCTGATATTATCATGATACACTCTCCGGTCAGGTCAAAAGGTCACGCCATGACACCCCAGGAACGTAACGTCGTGCTCAAGGGTCGTATAACGTCTTGCTCAAGGGTCGTACCGCTAAGCTTAGCAGGTTGGGGGACCCAGGCTATTACTGAATGCTATTCATGGGTATTCGAAAGCAGATTTGCGCTAACTTACAGTCATTATCTTGTTACAGTGTATTCTTAATCTTATTCTACACGTGTAACTTTATTACTCAAGCCTGATTGCGATTTTACCATTACTGCTAATGTGCGTTGTAAGATTCTCTGACGTACGTTCGGTAATACTATGGTAAATCTATTCCTTATTGTCAATACCAGACGACGAACGCTGGTGTCAATGTAACCTGACCTGTAGGTAAAATGTTACGATTTCGTGTGATAATATACGTTGTTGAGCAGGAACAGAGAAGGGGGCCAGGTGAGGATTTCCCTCAGAGGCCCAGTCCTCTGTTCTTAACGCTACCTTGCTAATGTGGGAAATGGCGAATAGTTTGAAAGAAAGAAAAGAAATATATATATTCTGAACTCTTCAGAAATATCTGCTTGCAACACTGCTCCTGTATTTCTGGCTAGGTTAAGTCTTGTTAAATATTCCTTCTGCACGACGAGTATTTTCGAATAAGGTTTATAATGTTTGTTAATACAACTTTACATACGACTTTCCCATCCTGTGTCTATAACCAAGGCTGTGATTGGATGTCAGGGAATGTTTTTGTAGACTATTGTTTACCTTTCAACCACCTCTTTTCTTTGTGTGTGTGTGTGTGTGTGTGTGTGTGTGTGTGTGTGTGTGTGTGTGTGTGTGTGTATGTTTGTACACATATACAGGAGTAAATACATGGTACACACATACAAGGTTACTAGAAGGAGCGAGGCGAGTGTGAATAAATCTCTCCAAGTAATATAAAAATAGTAATCACACACACACACACACACACACACACACACACACACACACACACACACACACACACATTCCAGCCCAAAGGGAAGGAAGAATACCTAGGATGGGTGTGGGCTGACTACAGCACCCAGAAATCGAACCCATATGCGAGTTCGACCCCGGGTGAGCCCGTGCTGACTCACGGTTCGTAAACGCTGACCACTATGCCACGAAGGCCCGCGCGCACGCGCGTGCGTGTTTATATGTGTGTCATTATATGATGCATCTGTGTATATAGACATTACTGCTGGTTCCACGGCTCTAAATTTCACGGCTTATCACACCTTCGGTCAGCCGGGGGTGTCGGTCCTCCACGTGAGTGACGTCACCAAAGTGCCGGGAATCGGGCTAATTCTCGGGGGGGCAGATGTGTCGCAAATATGGGGACACCACGGAATTATCGGCGACTGGTGGCGAGCTGTGACCATTTGACGCCAATATATCTACTGTGTGTGTGTGTGTGTGTGTGTGTGTGTGTATGTGTGTGTGTGTGTGTGTGTGTGTGGGTCAGGCAGGCAGAGACTCCCGGAGTCATGGGGTGACACCTCCTCAGGACGGAGTGTTTGTAAGGGAAGGGAGGGTTACGTCGTCGTGCGGAGGGGTTTACTCCACTGTCATTTAAGGCTCTCACGTCGGTCGCAATAGGAAAGAAAGGCACTGTATTAACACTCTACGCGGCCATATCTCACAAATTCGGTACGTGCGGGATGAGACACGGATATATATGTATGTATGTATGTATATATATATATATATATATATATATATATATATATATATATATATATATATATATATATATACACACACACACACACACTTACATGTATTGAGAGAGAGAGAGAGAGAGAGAGAGAGAGAGAGAGAGAGAGAGAGAGAGAGAGAGAGAGAGAGAGAGAGAGACCGGAATGGAATAAGAAGGCCACGGGTAGCCGGGAGGGAGCCACATTCCATACGGCGGGTGGGGGGGGCCCGGAGGGGTGGCGGGTATGGCTCCCTCCCCCTCCCCAAAACTTCCAGAGATGCCAGGTGCGATGCAGTTGCCAGCTATGGAATTCTACCGCTACGACCAGGGCGATTATATCATAAACATCTCCCCCGTCGAATGTTTCTTGATAATGTTGGTATTTTTCAATTCTTAAGGTGCAGAGGGACATTTCCCTCGATTCTCATCAATCACTTTTGTTTACTTTACCATAAATAAAGGTATTACATTCATGTGTTCATTACCGTATATATCTTAACACCGGTGCGTCTGTACGGGTAAAACTCGCACTCAGTTCCATGAGAAGCTTGAGTTTCGTGTACAGAAAATCCGTTAATCCACTAGGATCGACAGGTAGTCTCCTAAGAAGCAAAATAATGAACATCTGCTGGCGGTGTGTGGCATCTCTATGTACTCTCGACTCGCTCCACTCGCCTCTGGTTGGACATTCAGGTAGTGAAGATTTAGTTTGTCTGGATAAGTGGCGGAGGGAGGGTGTGCGACGTGACTCCAGGGATGCCACACACTACCCCCTGACTCAAGCCTTTTCTCTGTCCAATTCTCGCGTCCTGGGTCGATGGACCATTAGAGTCAGCGTTGTGTTGTGTTGTGGAGAGGCTAGTCAGTGTGATATTAAGTGTGCAATAGGAATATTTATAACAAAGTAACCAGGAATATATCTTGAGTTCGGTGCTATACCCCGAAGTGATCCTATCTTTCAGTGGAAAAGTGTTAGAAAATTGGAAATATTGACTGGATACACTATGATTGGAGATGGTTAGCGCTGGATTAGGGTGAGGCTTGGTAGCACACCCAATCAGGAATGGTGAAAAGGTGAGTTGATACAGTAATTAGTGAAACTAGTGAGTTTGTGAGACATGTAACCCGGCATGTCAAGCCAGACCACGTGACAAGTGCGCAGGGTTGACGGTTGACTAGTTTCTCCCATGATTTTTGTTGGTATGTGTTTAATTACGTTAGTTCATGGCAACGGACGTGGCTCTGGTGCTCCCTAGTGTCATCAACACGTCTGCTAACGTCATGTGCGACTGCCTCCATGCCAGATGACAGGGGGCGTCATACATCCCGCTTGAAAATCGTAATACTTATGCTTATTTTTATATGGCAATGGATATATGTACTTTTTGTTATATGACATTGAATGTAAGACGGTTTGCCTTGATGGTTAACTCGTGCCACCCTCATCAGGCTGGGTTGGGGCAAGGTTTTGTGTGTTGTGTCAACCTGTCTGTTGTCACTCGTCTCGGATGCCCTTCTCTTCGGTGTTTACCTTCCACTGGTTCGCGGAGGCTCGCGTGCCTCCCCCAACTTGCTCTGAGGGTCCCCTCTCTCGCTGTAATGATGCTGCACTGACCACTGGGGCTGTCCGAGGCCGCGGACCCGTAGGCCTATGTCACCTTCCAGAACTCGGCTGCTTAGGTGGTGTGCCTCGTAAACATGCAGGTCTGACGTTCACCTCAACGCCGTCCATACAAGTTCTTAATAGAGATAGTGAGTTTATGTTTTTTTTTTTTTGGGGGGGGGGGACCTGGATGTTCATAGTGTATTCTCGTGTTGACGATGCCTTTGATCTTAGTAGTGACGTATTACCTAGTCCTTCCCAGTGGGGAATAATAAGTGGGCATAGATTAGGAACCAGGCCTTCAGGGCTTCTTCGTTATGATCATGTCTCGTTTGCGGGGCAAAGAGGTACACAAACTCTGCGACTGTTGCCGTTTCCATTCTTGTTTTGTTTTGACAGCAGTGATGGAGGGAGGAGGAGGAGGGTGGTGGGTGGGGGGAATGATCTTCCGTGCCACCTCCAGTTCAAAGGTTGACGTTAACAGCATTCTCATCTGGAGGGCACGGGACTCTTTTGGAGTGGCACCATCGGTTCTGCCTCCCTCTCGTCTTAAGGGCTTCGCATCATCCAGCCTACCGTATTTGAAGAAGCAACGGTGGCACTCTTGTATTCGATGAGAGTGGGTCGTCTGACGTGTTTACCCTTCGTGCTAGTGTTTTTGTGCTGTCCAATGTCTGTGCTGTCTCTGTATCTTTCCGGTGTATAGGCTATCTCGTGGCTCTTATACCCTATGTCTGTGTACTCTGTTGTGTCTAGTGTCTGTATTGTCCTGTGTCTGTTCGTTGTGTCCCCTGTTCTGTGTCACACAGTCCTTGTGTCCTGTCTTTCTCGAGTTGTTTACGTTCTGTGTGTGTGTGTGTGTGTGTGTGTGTGTGTGTGTGTGTGTGTGTGTGTGTGTGTTCGTCTTTGATCATATTTTCCCCTGCTTCTGTTGTGGTATGTTGGTCTTGTGTGTGTTTCTCTGTTTCGTGTCATCAGATATAATTTTGTCTGAAGGTCAAAGTCATGTGAGGTCTCTCTCTCTCTCTCCCTCTAAATTCTGCCTCGTCTGTTATGCCCCGTGTCTGCGGTTTGTGCTGAGTGTGTGTGTATTGTCCTGCATGTTGTGCATTGAACTTTATTTATCCTCTATTTTCCGTTTTTCTTGTGTCTATGATGTGGTCTGTCTGTGCGTCAGTGGTGGGTCAAGTGTTTGTGTTTTCTTGTGAGTGTGTTTTGTCTGGTGACTTCGATCTTATGTTTCTCTCTTGTCTGTGATTTGTCTGTCTTCTGTGTAGGCTCTGGTAATCCGTGTTGTCTGCTCCCTTGTGGCTGTGTGTGTGTGTGTGTGTGTGTGTGTGTGTGTGTGTGTGTGTGTGTGTGTGTGTGAGTGTGTGTGTGTGTGTGTGTGTTGTTTCGTATCCTGTTTGTCTTTTGTCTCGTTTCTCAGTCATGTACTCAGTAGCCTCTTATCTGTTGTGTCTGCCTCTCTTCTGTGTCTTCTTTCGTCTATACTTTGTGTCAGCATATGGGTTGTATCCTCTGTATTCTATTGTCCAAAGGTTGTGTTGACCTGTGTTTGTCTGTATCAACCTGTGAGTTTATGTTGACCAGTGTCTCTATGTATTCATCTGTTGACCAGTGTCTGTATGCATTCATCTGTGTCTTTCTGTGTTCGCCTGTGTCTGTCTGTATACAACTATGTCTGTATTAACTTGTGTATGTGTTGACCTATCTGTCTGTATTCACCTGCTTCTGTTGACCTGTGTCTGTCTGTATTCACATGTTTCTGTTGACCTGTGTCTGTCTGTGTTGACCTGTATGTCTGTATTCACCTGTTTCTGTTGACCTGTGTCTGTCCGTATTCACATGTTTCTGTTGACCTGTGTCTGTCTGTATTCACCTTTGTCTGTTAATGTTGACCTGTGTCTGTCTGTATTCACCTCTGTCTGTCTGTGTTGACCAGTGTCTGTATTTACCTGTTTGTGTTGACCTGTGTCTATCTGTATTCACCTATGTCTGTCTGTGTTGACCTGTGTCTGTATTAACCTGTTTGAGTTGACCTGTGTCTGTATTCACCTGTATCTGTCTGTGTTGACCTGTGTCTATGTGTAAACCTGTGTGTTAGTGATGACCTAGATTGGTCTGTGGTGACTTGTGTTTGTGCTGACCTTTCCTGTCTGTGCTGACTTGTGTTGTGTTGACTGCGTGTTGACCTGTGTGTGTGTGTGTGTGTGTGTGTGAGTGTGTGTGTGTTGACGTACGTGTGTTGACCTCACTTAAGTCTGTATGTTGACCTATGTCTGTTGTGTTGACTCGTGTCTGTTGTCTTGACCTGTAACTGTTTCCGCTGACCTGTAATGACCCATTTATACTGTACGGGGGAGGGGAGGTGTACACTCGCTGGGCCCAATCGCGCGAACATTCACTTCTGTCTCGCAGCTTTCCGCATGCTGTCCACATTCACTGTCTCATGACGTGGTTCTGTCCACAACTCGTATACAATACCGTTATTCCTGTATGTTCCTTCTGATGCATATCTTTCTTGAACTTCATGTGTTATGGCCTCTGGGTTTTTCTCCTGTTCCTGCATCATTGAGAATACCTGATCCCATTAACTACGTCACCGTTGAAAAAAACTTAAATGTTGTGATCATGTCACCTCTCACTCTTCTCTCTTCCCTGATTGGCTGATGTAGGGTCTCTAACCTTTCTCTGTGACTTCCTGAAACAGGTCTTTATTGACCTGTGTCTGCTGCGTTGGCCTGTGTCTGTTGTGCTGGCCAGTGTCTGTTGTTTTAACCTGTGTCTGCTGTGTAGGCCTGTGTCTGCTGTGTTAACCTGTGTGTTGTGTAGACCTGTGTCTGCTATGTTGACCTGTGTCTTGTGTAGGCCTGTGTCTGTTGTGTTGACCTGTGTCTGTTGTGTGGGCCTGTGTCTGCTGTGATGACCTGTGTCTTGTGTAGGCCTGTGTCTGCTGTGATGACCTGTGCCTTGTGTAGGCCTGTGTCTGTTGTGTGGGCCTGTATCTGTTGTGTTGACCTGTGTTTGCTGCACTGGCCTGTGTCTGTTGTATTGACCTAAGTCTGTTGTGTTGGCCTGTGTCTGTTGTGCTGACCTCTATCTGTTGTTGACCTCTGTCTACTGTGTTTACCTGTGTCTGCTGTGCTGGCCAGTATCTGTCTTTGTTGACCTGTGATTGTTGTGTTGACCTGTATCTGTTGTGCTGACCTATATCTGTTGCGTTGACCTGTGTCTGTTGTGTTGGTCTGTGTCTGTTGTGTTGGTCTGTGTCCGGTGTGTTGACCTGTGTCCGGTGTGTTGACTTGTGTCTGTTGTGTTGACCTGTGTCTAATGTGTTGACTTATGCTGCTGTGTTGACTTGTGTCTGTTGTGTTGACCTGTGTCTGATGTGTTGACCTGCGTCTGTTGTGTTGACTTGTGTCTGCTGTGTTGACTTGCGTCTGTTGTGTTGACCTGTGTCTGATGTGTTGACCTGTGTCTGTTGTGTTGACTTGTTTCTGCTGTGTTCACTTGCGTCTGCTGTGTTGACCTGTGTCTGTTGTGTTGACCTGACCTGTATCTGTTGTCCTTACCTGTGTCTGTTGTGTTGAACAGAGTCTGTTGTGTTTACCTGTGTCTGTTGTGTTGAGCTGTGTCTGCTGTGTTGGTCTGTGTATGCTGTGTTGACCTGTGTATGCTGCACTGAACTGTGTCTGTTGTGTTGACCTGTGTCTGTAGTGTTGACCTGTGTTCGTTATGTTGGCCTGTGTGTTGTGTTGACCTGTGTCTGCTGTGATTACATGTGTCTGTTGTGTTGGCCTGTGTCTGTTGTGTGACCTGTGTATGCTGTGTTGACCTGTGCCTGTTGTGTTGACCGGTATCTGTTGCGACGACCCGTATCTGCTGTGATGACCTGTGTCTTTGTTGGCCTGTATCTGTTGTGCTGACCTGTGTTTGTTATGTTGGCCAGTATCTGTTGTGCTGACATGTATATCTGTTGTGCTGAACTGTGCTTGCTGTGTTGACCTGTGTCTGTGTTAGCCTGTATCTGTTGTGTTGACCTGTGTCTGTTCCGTTGACCTTTATCTGTTAGGTTGACATGTGTCCGCTGTGTTGGCCTGTATCTGTCTGTGTTGACCTGTCTGCTTATTGACCTACATTTGTGTTGTCCTGTGATGGTTTCCTGACCAGTGTTTGTGTTGACTTGTATCCGCTGGCCTTTGTTTGTGTGTTGACTAGTGTCTGTCATGATTTGTGTCCGTTGAATTATGTTGTGTTTGTGACGACCGGTGTCAGTATGCACTGACCTGTGTCAGTCTTTGATGACCAATGTCTGTTTCTGTTGATCTTTGCTGACCTACCGTGTCTGTCTGTGTGGAACTATGTCTGTTGTGTGTATGTGTGTGTGTGTGTGTGTGTGTGTGTGTGTGTGTGTGTGTGTGTGTGTTGACCTACGTCTGTATGTAAGAGGTGATCTAGGCTATCTGTTAACCAGTGTCTGTGTTCATCTGTCTGTCAGTTTTGACCTGTTTTTGTTTGTGTTGACCTGTACTTGTTGTTCTAACCTCTGCCTGTATTAACCTGTGTTACTGTTGACCTGTGTCTATGGTGACCTGTATCTGTTTGTGAGGACTTGTCCCTGTATTGACGTGTCTGTCTTTGTGTGGACCTGTGTCTGTGCTGACCTGTCTGTGTGGGATCTGTGGCTATGTTGACCTGTCTCAGTTAGTCTGGACCTGTTCCTGTTTTGCTTCCTGCATATGTGTTATGTTATTTTTATTCCTTGTGTTGTCCCCTTCCTCTGTGTTGTGTATGGTTGTTTGTCTGTGTCATATCCAGGCATTATTTACGTGCCTGTCAGTGATGGTCCAGTCTGTGCTCAAGCCATCCTGTGTCTGATGTCTGTTGTCACATGTCTGTCAGAAGGATGGGATTTGTGGCACTTCGTATGAGCTAACTTATAAATATTCCGTAATCTAGAGGAGTTCAGCTAAGGTTATTCAACCCTTTGAGCACAACGGTACGACCCTTTGGTCTGAAAGGTCAGGTCAGAGGTCAGGCCTTCATAACCAGTGGTCGTAACGTCGTGCTCAAAGGTCGTACCTTCGTGATCAAGGGTCAAAGAGTCGTGCTTCAGGATCCCACCATCGTGCTCAGGGGGTCGTGCCGGCGTACTCTAAGGTCTCAAAGTCGTGCTCAACGGTCAAAGAGTCGTGCTTTACGATCGCACCGTCGTACTCAAGGGTCGTGCTCAAGGGGTTGGACTACTCCCGTGTTGCCGTGTGGGGTTGAAGTGGCGCTTGCGATCAGCTGATATGGCGGCGCCCGCCTGACCTCGACAGCGTCACAATAAGCCGGGTGAAGGTACAGCCAGCCAGCCAGCCAGCAGGTTGGCGGGTCTCTTACTTAAAAATCCCCCAAGTGTGAGATGAGTTGGATACCTTGACAGCGATGGTGTTGGAGGGAGGGAGGGAGGGAGCTTTGGAGGCAATGCGGAGCTCCCTTTTTTTTTTTTTTTTTGTAGCATTTTGAAGTTCTGTACCCTCGACCGTGAAATGGTTTGTTTATATGCTGACGAACGCGTAAAACGTTCGCCCGGTTTCGTACCCAGTGTAAAATGTGCGCCAGAATTATGCTTGTCTGTTTACTGATCTACCCAGCGAACTGCTAAGCTCGTGTATCCTACCGGTCTATACAGCAGTGTATATTATTACTGTCACTATCAGTTGTTTCATTCATTAGTTTGATGAATCATTATGGTCGATTATATATATATATATATATATATATATATATATATATATATATATATATATATATATGTGTGTGTGTGTGTGTGTGTGTGTGTGTGTGTGTGTGTGTGTGTGTAAGATATTTGCCGTTTTCCGCGTGGCAAGGTAGCGCCAAGAACAGACGAAGTATTGCCTCATTGCTCACATCCATTCTCTACCTCCCGTGTGTAATGCACGGAAACCAGATGCCCTTCTCCACAACCAGGCCCCGCAGACCTTTCCGATTATCTCCCGGCCGCTTCAAATGCCTTGGTTCAGCCCACTGACTGCACTTCGACCACTGTACACCCTCGTCACTCTCACTCCTCTATCCCGTGCATGCTTCACACCCCCCTGCATGTTAAGGCCCCAATTGCTGAAAACACCTTTCACTCCATCCTTCCAACTCTAGTCCTATATATATATATATATATATATATATATATATATATATATATATATATATATATATATATATATATATACAATGATTATAAAGCTATTGCCTCTAACACCCCAACTATTCAGAGAAGGAACAATTCAGTTTAATCCCACAAGGATCTGTTGGGGTAGAGAGGAGCCTCCAAACTCAACATAGAAAATTAGTTTCCACACATTTCTTATGATACGTTTAACATCATATTAACACTTCATATTGAGTAAGATATACTTTACGAATACTATGTACAAACTAATTCAAATATACGACCAAAGTATTACATGTAAATGCGTTACAGAAACGTGATTTCGAAAGTGCCTATGACTTTATTCACGTCTTTCTACATTTGCACGATTGCGAAACGAAGAATCCAACTTCAAAATGATCCACAGAACCTAAAACGTTTACGTAAATTTGTAAACGGCGGTGGGTGAAGTCTGTGACGTCACAGTGACGTAGTCGGGACAACGTGTTCGACGGAGGAGGTAAATATCCGTAGAGTTCTGTGGTATGCTGCCTGTACCACGTGTCTCGCCCTACAGGTACCACCATGGGCTAGCGATGTACCACGTGTACGGTGATGCAGGTACTGCATGGTACCGTTCTTTGTACCACTACTGTGGCACAGGTCTGTACTTGTTTGAAGGGTACCTGTACCACCACTCTACCTGTGTGGTGGTAACAGGTACCATTGGTACCATTCTGCACCTGGTTAGTGGTACGATGACATATGGTAACACCACTACTACCACTACTACTACTACTACCACCACTACAAGTACTACCATTCCTACAACCGCAAGATATGCTACAATGACTCCCACCCCCTACCATTCCCAACCTTCGTTAAGTATTACCCTACTCCACTTCCAGTCAATATTATCTCTCGTATAGCATTACCATCATTCAGGTCGTATTTTTTTCTTATTATTATTATTACTAAAATATATATATACAAAATATTTGCTTATGCCACGCGGGCCTTGAGCCCCCGACCTAGTCCGACGGGGAGAGGAGACTGGGCTGAATTTTACCCTAAGGTAAATTCCTTGCGAGGTAGAGCGACTGGGGTGTGCGCATGCGCCCCGCTCCCGAAGGTTCCCGCCGAGCAAGAGAGAGAGAGAGAGGGGTCGCCGCGGCCTCCACCCCGACAATTTTTGTCCCGAAATTTAATAACCTTCCTGCAATGTTTCGTGTGGATATGTTCACGATAATAACCCCCCTCTCTTTCCACCAACTGTATGTTGTAGTTTAGTCTGTTGTATTATTGTTGTTAAGTGTTGGCGTGGAGGGGGTGTGGATGAACGATAGTACTGACGTGGGTTGCAGGGAGAGCATATATCACCAAGGGCGGGCGGTAGCCTAGCCCAGCCCGGGCAAGGTTAGGCTAGGCTAGCTAGGCTAGGCTAGGCTACTGTACCGTGCCAGACTTGCTCTTCCTTCCACCCCTCACCTCCCGTACTTCACACCTGCCCCGCCAGACTGTTACTGTCTGGGCCTTGCATAACCACAACAAAGCGCCAGACAGACGTAGAGGAGTTGCTAGGTTAATACAGTCTAAATTCTCGGGTAATTATCCCATGCAGTCTTGTGAGTGTCAAAATATACGAGGCGTTCAACCCTTCCTTCCCCCCCTCCCCCCAACCCCTTTCCATCGCTTGAAGTTTCGCTTTTAACCCATACTTTTTGCACCAACTTATGTCGTTTGAACTAGTGCCCCGGGCAGCTGGCTCTCAAGCTATGATGTCCGAAATACTGCTACAGCTGTGGTGCCTAAGTGGTGGTAATAATGTAGCTGTGGTGTCAGAGTGGTGGTAGTTCTGTAGCTGTGGTGTTACGTTGGTGGTAGCGGTGTAGCTGTGGTGTCAGGGTGGTGGGAGTGCTGTAGCTGTGGTGTCAGGTTGGTGGTAGCGGTGTAGCTGTGGTGTCAGGGTGGTGGGAGTGCTGTAGCTGTGGTGTCCGGGCAGTGGTGCTGCAGGGGCTGTGGTCAGGGTGGTGGTAGTGCTGTAGCTGTGGTGTTAGAGTGGTGGTAGTGATGTAGCTGTTGTGTCAAGGTGGTAGTGATGCTGTGGGTGTGGTGTCAGGTTGGTAGGAGTGCTGCGGCTGTGGTGTCAGGGTGGTGGTAGTGCTGTAGCTGTGGTGTCTGGGTGGTGCTGTAGCTGTGGTATCTAGGTGGTGATGTGGCTGTGGTGTCTGGGTGGTGTTGTAGCTGAGAAAGTGGGTGGTTCTGTAGCAGTGGTGCCTGGGTGGTGTTGTAGCTGTGGTTAAACGTTTATGTGGAGCCTCAGCTGTGGTGCCTGGGTGATGCTGTTGCTGTGGTGTTCAGCTGCATGATGATGTAGCTGTGATGATCTGGATGTTGCTTTAGCTGTGGTGTCTGGGGGGATGACATGGTATCTGCGTAGTACTAGAGCTGTGGTGTACTATAGCTGTGGTGTCTGGATGGTGCTGTAGCTGTGGTGCATGGAGGTGCTGCCGATGGTTGTTGGGTGCAGCTGTGGTACATGGGAGGGACAATTATCAGTCCTCACAATTCATGAGGATATTACGTGTTGAAGGAGAGTTATGGCATCTTCATCTCTGTTAATAAATTAAATAAAAAGACGTTATAATACAGGAGAAGGCTCCTCACCACCCACCACCCCTATGGTAAACAACATTTGCCAGGGAAATCACAATGTACTACAGTGCAAGGGTATATACTGCTGTGGGAATTCAACAGGGAAGTGGGAAAGCGAATCACAACCGAAGTCTGACGCTGTGACGTGAGGGAGGCTCAGATGTGGAACGGAAATCCATGAATAAAGTGGATCACATGTGCTAACAAGATATTATAACATTTTTCCTTGCCTGGACAGGTTTATTTACTTATAACAACTGTCATCACCAAGGCCACGATTTAAAGGTGTTGCTGTGGTGGTGGTTGTTAGATGATGTTTTGGGTGGTTGCTAGGTGATGTGGTGGTTGTTAGGTGATGTTGTGGTGGTTGTTGGGTGATGTGATGGTTGCTAGGAGATGTGATGGTGGGTGCTAGGTGATGTTGTGGTGGTTGCTAAGTGATGATGTGGTGGTTGCTGGGTAATGTTGTGGTTGCTAGGTGATGTGGTGGTAATTGCTAAGTGATGTTGTGGTGGTTGCTAGGTAATGTGGTGGTTGCTAGGTAATGTTGTGATGGTTGCTGGGTAATGCTGTAGACGTTGCTAGGTTATGTGTGGTAGTTGCTAGGTAAGGTGGTGGTGGTTGCTAGGTGATGTGGTGGTTGCTAAGTGATGATGTGGTGGTTGCTGGGTAATGTTGTGGTTGTTGGTGAGTAGTGCTGGAGTGACTGCTAGGTTATGTTGTTGTGGTTGCTAGGTGATGTGGTGGTAATTGCTAAGTGATGTTGGGGTGGTTGCTAGGCAATGTTGCTGTGGTTACTAGGTGGTGTGGTGATGGTTGCTACGTGATGTGGTGGTGGTTTTTGGGTGGTGTTGTGGTGGTTGCTACATGTTGCTGTGTTAGATGTGGTAGGGGTGACTAGGGAGAGGCTAGGGTGACTGAAAGAGAGGGTGGAGTGACTGAAGGAGGCTGGGATGACTGAGGGAGAGGCTGGGGTGGCTGAAGGAGAGGCTGGGGTGGCTGAAGGAGAGGCTGGGGTGACTGAAGGAAGCTGGGGTGACTGAGGGAGAGGCTGGGGTGACTGAAGGAGAGGCTGGGGTGACTGAGGGAGAGGCTGGGGTGACTGAAGGAGGCTGAGGTGACTGAGGGAGAGGCTGGGGTGACTGAAGGAGAGGCTGGGGTGACTGAAGGAGGCTGGGTGACTGAGGGAGAGACCAGGGTGACTGAAAGAGAGGCTGGGGTGACTGAAGGAGCGACTGGGGTGACTGAGGGAGAGGCTGGGGTGACTGAAGGAGGTTGGGTTGACTGAAAGAGAGGATGGGGTGACTGAAGGAAAGGCTGGAGTGACTGAAAGAGAGGCTGGGGTGACTGAAAGAGAGGCTGGGGTGACTGAAGGAGTCTGGGGTGACCGAGGGAGATGCTGGGATGAGTAGGGAGAGGCTGGGGTGACTGAGGGAGAGGCTGGGGTGGCTGAAGGAGCGACTGGGGTGACTGAAGGAGGCTGAGGTGACTGAAGGAGGCTGGGGTGACTGAGGGAGAGGCAGATGATAAAAGCAATGTGGAAACTGAGGGTGGTGATGATGGGGGAGTGGTGGAGGGTGGTGATGATGGGGGAGTGGTGGAGAGTGGTGATGGTGGCTGTGGTGGTCTAGGGTGGTGGTGATTGTGATAGTGGAGGAGGGTGGGTGGTGTTGGGTTTAGGGTGGCGGTGGTGGTGATTGTGGTGGGAGGAGGTGGTGGTGGTGGGGGAGTGGAGGAAGGTGGTGGGAGAGAGAGAGAGAGAGAGAGAGAGAGAGAGAGAGAGAGAGAGAGAGAGAGAGAGAGAGAGAGAGAGGAGTAAGTGACCAGACAACATTCCACAGTCTACCAAACACGGGTGTTGACTGCCCTGCTTGTGCCTGCTTCCCCTCCCCTACCCCCCACCCACCCACCCACCTCCACCCCCACCCCCACCCCACCCCCCTCGCCCTCACCCTAGGCACCGTCCCCTGGTATACACCCCTTCTATAACCCCCCCTCACCCCAAACCTCTATCCCTAGGGACAAGGGGGTAAAGGAGAGAGAGAGAGAGAGAGAGAGAGAGAGAGAGAGAGAGAGAGAGAGAGAGAGAGAGAGAGAGAGAGAGAGAGAGAGAGAGAGCACTACCCACGTAATTCCTACGTGTCGTAGAAAACGATCAAGAAGGACGGGTCGTGGTGGGGTCGGGGTAAGGGTGGGAGAGGGGGTGTGTGGTAAGTGGAATCCACTCCTCCTGTATTACCACTTTCGTAAAACTACGAGTGGGGGGGGGGGAAAGAACCCAAGAGAGGATTGTCCCTCGAAGGCTCAGTCGTTTGTTTCTGGCGCTACTGTGGTGACTTGGGAAAGCCTAGTGGGTAGCAAACACACACACACACACACACACACACACACACACATATGCCTATACGTTATAATGTGGGATTCTTTTCCTGTATAGTAGCCGTCATGGCATGGGTAAAAACGCGTCTAACCCGAGGCCAAGTTGGCTTGAAACGTCCCATAATGACGAGTACGGAGGGAGGAAATTACGGCAGGGATGAACCTGGGCTGCTCTCGTGTGTGCACACCTAACTCCTCACTCACGCTGCAGAAGTGGTAGGAAGTGGGGAAAGACGAAGGCAAAAGAATTTTGCAGGTTTCTTTTTTATTTTCCGTAGGAGGTGTATCGCAACGGTCTTGTGGGAAAGACGAAGCCAAAAGAATTTTGCAGATTTTTTAATTTTCTATAGGAGGTGTATCGCAACGGTCAGTCTTCGTGTGGTTGGTCTGCAAACACACACACAAAAACTATGGGAAGCAGCAGCCACACACGCCTGCCGGAGTGCCGGGTTTTAAGAGGGCGGGGGGTGGGCGCTCTCAGACAACTCACGGGTGAGGTGGCCGACACAGTGATACCTGCAGAACAGAGAGAGGCGGCCAACAACGTCACGACACACACACACACACACACACACACACACACACACACAGGAGCATGGCTGACGATGGGGGGCGGTAAGGGAGGAGGGAGGGAGAGACACGATATAAATAAAGGCAGGAGATGTATGGACTCCACCCTGGCTACGAAGAGAGAGAGAGAGAGAGAGAGAGAGAGAGAGAGAGAGAGAGAGAGAGAGAGAGAGAGAGAGAGAGAGAGAGAGAGAGAGAGAGAGAGAGTGTTCAACCGATTGAAATATGTCACTCAATATGAGTCACGAATGAGTTCGATGACCCAGCCATCTATTCACCATACATCCCCTACCCACTCCTTACTTGTGTTGACACACACACACACACACAGACACACGACAAAGGGTGGGCAGCTCGTCTGCAAATTGACTTCCACAAAGCATTTGACACTGTGCCATGTGGGAGACTGTTCAAGAAGAAGATCCTCGCACACGACTGATGGTCAGACACTTTCCATGAACAGAATGATATCCTAATGTAAGGATACAGAGGACACACGTCAAGGGATCCTTCATGAAAAGGACACCAGTGGTGTGCCGCAGGAGGCTGGTGTAGGACCGATCCTTCTGATGTAGTACGTACACGACTTGCCTGGAAGATTGGACTCCTACCCGAAGATGTTTGCGGATGATGCCGAAGTCGTGAGGGAGGCAGAAAGCGACGTGGGATTGCACCAAGGTACAAGGGGACCCGGACACACTCCAAGGTTGGTCTGACACATGGATGTCGGAATTCACACCGAGTAAATGTAAAGATAACGAGAATGTGTGAGAATGACTTGGGTGTAGGTAGACACCATCCCTGATCAGCTGCCACAGTCACACATTAGGAAAATAGCGAAAGAGACAAACTGCTTGTTACTAATATCTGAATAACATCCAGGTATTATGCTAAGGAAATATTCAACAAGGTAGTCATTATGGATATGGTCCAAACCTCGAATGATATGGTTGGAGACCTGGGTTATGCAGACAACATGCTGAAGTTTAAGATGTTGTATAATGGTAAAGAATGTTTAAGAGGCCGGGCCAACACGAGTGTAGAACTCCCTTCCTGTACAGCTCACATAGGTAAATACAAACAGGTTATCACACACACACACACACACACACACACACACACACACACACACACACACATCTTGAGCTGAGAGGTTCTCTTTGCTGAAACTCAGAAGGTTCCAGTTGTGCCTCCCTCCTGACATTGGTTCATTCACACACCCCTACATCCTGACACTGGTCATTCACACCCTCTACCTTCTGACATTGGTTCATTCACACACCCCTACTTCCTGACAGTGGTTCACTCATACCCCCTACTTCCTGACACTAGTTCATTCAAACCCTCTACCTCCTGACACTGGTTCATTCACACCCCCTACCTCCTGACACTGGTTCATTTACACCCTCTAACTCCAAACACTGGTTCATTCACACCCCCAACCTCCTGACACTGGTTCATTCACATTCCCTACCTTCTGACACTGGTTCATTCACACCCCCTACCTCCTGACTCCGATTCATTCACATTCCCTCCATCCTGACACTGGTTCATTCTAATTCCCTACCTCCTGACACTGGTTCATTCCACATTCCGCGGGGTCCCGGGGCTAAGGCTCCCGCACCCCCACCTCCCCGCCCGGTATATGAGAGCGGTCATAGCTGGCCTCCATCGGTGGAGGGGACCATCGCAGTTGGCGGGGTTGGCGCAAGAGAGGCACGAACGGAGAAAGTGGTATAATTTGTTTGTGGTTTGTGTGTGTGTGTGTGTGTGTGTGTGTCGGCGCGCATCACCAGTGCGCAGCTTGGAAGTAAGCGCCCCCATATTTGTTTTCCTTCCCTGCCCTCAAGTGAAAGATTTATGGCCATACTGTAAGCAGCCCTTGAAGGTCCGGCGCACCACCTTTATCATATGATATGTCCAGGTACGGCAAGGTCTGGTGGTGAGGAGGATGGGTCCCTGAGAACTGCAGGGTCTGGTGGTGAGGATGGGTCCCTGAGAACTGCAGGGTCTGGTGGTGAGGATGGGTCCCTGAGAACTGCAGGGTCTTGTGGTGAGGATGGGTCCCTGAGAACTGCAGGGTCTGGTGGTGAGGATGGGTCCCTGAGAACTGCAGGGTCTGGTGGTGAGGATGGGTCCCTGAGAACTGCAAGGTCTGGTGGTGAGGATGGGTCCCTGAGAACTGCAAGGTCTGGTGGTGAGGATGGGTCCCTGAGAACTGCAGGGTCTGGTGGTGAGGATGGGTCCCTGAGAACTGCAAGGTCTGGTGGTGAGGATGGGTCCCTGAGAACTGCAGGGTCTGGTGGTGAGGATGGGTCCCTGAGAACTGCAAGGTCTGGTGGTGAGGATGGGTCCCTGAGAACTGCAGGGTCTGGTGGTGAGGATGGGTCCCTGAGAACTGCAAGGTCTGGTGGTGAGGATGGGTCCCTGAGAACTGCAGGGTCTGGTGGTGAGGATGGGTCCCTGAGAACTGCAAGGTCTGGTGAGGAGGAGGAGGAGGATGGGTCCCTGAGAACTGCAAGGTCTGGTGAGGAGGAGGAGGAGGATGGGTCCCTGAGAACTGCAAGGTCTGGTGAGGAGGAGGAGGAGGATGGGTCCCTGAGAACTGGACCATTTGAGGGTTATGGGTTAAGACCGTAATTTGCAATGGTATTCGTAAAGTCAACGTACAAGATTTATCTTTTATTTTTTTCCTTTTTTCTTTTTTGTTCAATTTCAAAATGTACCGTTCTTAGTTATTTTTTTTTTTCATTTAATAAATGGAATAACTGAGAGGAATTTCAGACACAATCAATAATATAGTGGAAGGAGACTTTTAACTTCTTATCCAATACCATTCTTGAGTATAAACGCTTCGTCATCATGACTCGACAAATGAGAATTAGTATTTCTCATTTAATTTTTTCCAATGCCGATTATTTCGTAATTACATAATCATCTTAAAGCTAATCATGTTTCTGATCCTCTGAAAAGTGAAAAAAATAGAATATTTCAGAGTAACACGAAAAAAAATAAACTTTGATGAGAGAATATGTGTGTGTGTGTGTGTGTGTGTGTGTGTGTGTGTGTGTGTGTGTGTGTGTGTGTCCCTCACAACCAAAACGTAAACATAAGAGGTCAGCCTGATACGCTCACCTTACAGGGGGGTTAGAGTCACGCCCTTACCACTACCCAGGGGAGTTGATGGAGGCCTTCATCTCTGCCCAACTGGTGTGTGCAGGGGAGGAGGTGTGTGTGTGTGTGTGTGTGTGTGTGTGTGTGTGTGTGTGTGTGTGTTATGGTGTTAGTACAGACGTGTCTGGTGGTGGCCAGTGTGACTCCCTGAGCACGACGCTGGTACGACCCTTGAGCACTACGTTGGTACGACCCTAGAGCACGATGCTAGTACGACCCTTGGGCATGACGCTGGTACCACCCTTGAGCACGACGCTGGTACGATCCTTGAGCACGACGCTGGTACGACCCTTGAGCACGACGCTGGTACGACCCTTGAGCACGACGCTGGTACGATCCTTGAGCACGACGCTGGTACGACCCTTGAGCACGACGCTGGTACGACCCTTGAGCATGACGCTGGTACGACCCTTGAGCACGACGCTGGTACGATCCTTGAGCACGACGCTGGTACGACCCTTGAGCACGACGCTGGTACGACCCTTGCGTTGGATAGCCTACGTCAGGTCAAAGCTCGTAGCCATGATGCCCAAGGGTCCTATCGTCTTGATGGGAGGGTTTAAGCTTCCCATCAGCGACCACCAGCTAGAGCGTGGAGGCCGACCGTCCAGCTCGAGCACTGTTGGCGTCCAGCTTAAGCATTGTCAGTGTCCAGTCTGGGTCGAGGTCTAGCCCTTAGTGGAGGCGTGGGGGAGGAGGCTGGCTCCAGGGCCAAGGTGGGCAGCAGGCAGGACCCAGGGCAGCCCTGGGTCGAGCCAGCCAGCCAGCCAGCCAGCCTGGGTCTCACCGGCCAGGATAGAATCGCATACCTCTTGCCCAACATGGAAACTGACGCCTGGCAGGGCACCCCCCACCTCCTGCCCCGCCCCCAACCCCCTCCCCTGTCTGGTGGTGCCCCGTCTCTCCTGCCCTGCCCCTCTCTGTCTGGTGGTACCCCGTCTCTCCTGCCCTGCCCCTCTCTGTCTGGTGGTACCCCGTCTGTCCTGCCCCTCTCTGTCTGGTGGTACCCCGTCTGTCCTGCCCCTCTCTGTCTGGTGGTGCCCCGTCTCTCCTGCCCTGCCCCTCTCTGTCTGGTGGTACCCCGTCTCTCCTGCCCCTCTCTGTCTGGTGGTGCCCCGTCTCTCCTGCCCCTCTCTGTCTGGTGGTGCCCCGTCTCTCCTGCCCCTCTCTGTCTGGTGGTGCCCCGTCTCTCCTGCCCCTCTGTCTGGTGGTGCCCCGTCTCTCCTGCCCCTCTCTGTCTGGTGGTACCCCGTCTCTCCTGCCCCTCTCTGTCTGGTGGTACCCCGTCTGTCCTGCCCCTCTCTCTCTGGTGGTACCCCGTCTCTCCTGCCCTTCTGTCTGTTGGTACCCCGTCTCTCCTGCCCCTCTGTCTGGTGGTACCCCCTCTCCTGCCCCTCTCTGTTTGGTGGTACCCCGTCTCTCCTGCCCTTCTGTCTGGTGGTACCCCGTCTCTCCTGCCCCTCTCTGTCTGGTGGTGCCCCGTCTCTCCTGCCCTTCTGTCTGGTGGTACCCCGTCTCTCCTGCCCTTCTGTCTGGTGGTACCCCGTCTCTCCTGCCCCTCTGTCTGGTGGTACCCCGTCTCTCCTGCCCCTCTCTGTCTGGTGGTACCCCGTCTCTCCTGCCCCTCTGTCTGGTGGTGCCCCGCCTCTCCTGCCCCTCTGTCTGGTGGTGCCCCGCCTCTCTTGCCCCTCTGTCTGGTGGTGCCCCGTCGCTCCTGCCCTGCCCCTCTCTCTGGTGGTGCCCCGCCTCTCCTGCCCCGTCCAGCACTCCCTGCCATCATTAGAGCAACATCGTCCAGTTGACAGAAACATGTTTTGGGTTGCTGACGCTACCCAGCAGCTTCCGGTGTGTGTGTGTGTGTGTGTGTGTGTGTGTGTGTGTGTGTGTGTGTGTGTGTGTGTGTTAATTCATCTCAGCCACAACTGGTTGTATCTGGCACTGCTGATTTTCATCCAATCACTTCTGATTATCTCTGGCACTGTTATTCATCCTCGGCATTGACGCTTATCTCTGGTTTGGTTAAAAGCCTTTGGCACTGTTGGTTATATATTGTTCATTATCTGCCATTTGATCATCCAAGACATCGTGGATCATCTCTGGCACTGTTACCTCTGACACTGTTGGTTACCCCAGGCACTGTTGGTTACCCCTGGCACTGTTGGTTACCCCTGACACTGTTGGTTACCCCAGGCACTGTTGGTTACCCCTGGCACTGTTGGTTACCCCTGGCACTGTTGGTTACCCCTGGCACTGTTGGTTACCTCTGACACTGTTGGTTACCCCAGGCACTGTTGATTACCCCTGGCACTGTTGGTTACCCCAGGCACTGTTGATTACCCCTGGCACTGTTGGTTACCCCTGGCACTGTTGGTTACCTCTGACACTGTTGGTTACCCCTGGCACTGTTGGTTACCCCTGACACTGTTGGTTACCCCAGGCACTGTTGGTTACCCCTGACACTGTTGGTTACCCTTGGCACTGTTGGTTACCTCTGACACTGTTGGTTACCCCAGGCACTGTTGGTTACCCCTGGCACTGTTGGTTACCCCTGGCACTGTTGGTTACCCCAGGCACTGTTGGTTACCCCTGACACTGTTGGTTACCCCTGGCACTGTTGGTTACCCCAGGCACTGTTGATTACCCCAGGCACTGTTGGTTACCCCTGACACTGTTGGTTACCCCTGGCACTGTTGGTTACCCCTGGCACTGTTGGTTACCCCTGGCACTGTTGGTTACCCCAGGCACTGTTGATTACCCCTGGCACTGTTGATTACCCCAGGCACTGTTGGTTACCCCTGACACTGTTGATTACCCCAGGCACTGTTGGTTACCCCAGGCACTGTTGATTACCCTTGGCACTGTTGGTTACCCGTGGCACTATTGGTTACCCCAGGCACTGTTGGTTACCCGTGGCACTATTGGTTACCCCTGGCACTGTTGATTACCCCTGGCACTGTTGGTTACCCCTGGCACTGTTGGTTACCCCAGGCACTGTTGATTACCCCAGGCACTGTTGGTTACCCGTGGCACTATTGGTTACCCCTGGCACTGTTGATTACCCCTGGCACTGTTGGTTACCCCTGGCACTGTTGATTACCCCAGGCACTGTTGATTACCCATGGCATTTTTCATTAACCCAGGTACTGTTGATTATTTCTGTCACTGTTGATTATCTTTAGGCCTGTTGACTTTCTGTCCTGGGAGGGGAGTGTCCTGGGAGGGTGGGCAGGAAGAGGGGAGTGTCCTGGAAGGGTGGGCAGGAAGAGGGGAGTGTCCTGGGAGGCTGGGCAGGAAGAGGGGAGTGTCCTGGGAGGCTGGGCAGGAAGAGGGGAGTGTCCTGGGAGGCTGGGTGTGGCTGGGGTCCTTTATATGAGCTAGCGTGAATCACATTCCTGATGTTCGCCCAACATGGCAAGTGACCAGAGGCACTCCTTCCCACCTCCTGCCGCGCCCTACCCCGCTCTCTCTCTCTCTCTCTCTCTCTCTCTCTCTCTCTCTCTCTCTCTCTCTCTCTCTCTCTCTCTCTCTCTCGGGGCACACCAGCGAACACGCCACATCATCATAAGATCAAAAATGTTGTGGAGGGAAAGAAAGAGGGAAAGACAAAGGTGGTAG
Source organism: Panulirus ornatus (assembly GCF_036320965.1). Classification (NCBI taxonomy): domain Eukaryota; kingdom Metazoa; phylum Arthropoda; class Malacostraca; order Decapoda; family Palinuridae; genus Panulirus; species Panulirus ornatus. The sequence continues at coordinate 17,719,502 of NC_092250.1, forward strand.
GGAAATGTTCCCCGCTACAGTAGAGAAGCTGGCTGTGTTTGCATACACACACACACACACACACACACACACACACACACACACACACACACACACACACACACACACCACCATCATCAACACCACTACGGGAGAGAAGATACACAGCAGTGGCTCCTCTTCATTTTAGAACGGGTTCAAGACACGTGGTTGACCTACCAAACTGGATAAGAGATAATGCAGAACAAGAAAAAAAAAAAAAATAGGTATATTGCAAAAGAATTTGAGGAATTGGCAAGCAGGTAGCACTGTGTGAGAACTACATTAACTCATTGATGGGTGGAAATAGGGAACCCAATGATGGGTGGAAATAGGGTACCCATTGATGGGTGGAAATAGGGTACCTATTGATGGGTGGAAATAGGGTACCCAATGATGGGTGGAAATAGGGTACCTATTGATGGGTGGAAATAGGGTACCTATTGATGGGTGGAAATAGGGTACCCAATGATGGGTGGAAATAGGGTACCCATTGATGGGTGGAAATAGGGTACCCATTGATGGGTGGAAATAGGGTACCTATTGATGGGTGGAAATAGGGTACCTATTGATGGGTGGAAATAGGGTACCCATCGATGGGTGAAAATAGGGTACCCATTGATGGGTGGAAATAGGGTACCTATAGATGGGTGGAAATAGGGTACCTATTGATGGGTGGAAATAGGGTACCCATCGATGGGTGGAAATAGGGTACCTATTGATGGGTGGAAATAGGGAACCCATTGATGGGTGGAAATAGGGTACCTATTGATGGGTGGAAATAGGGAACCCATTGATGGGTGGAAATAGGGTACCCATCGATGGGTGGAAATAGGGTACCCATCGATGGGTGGAAATAGGGAACCCAATTACGTCAAAGCCGAAGTGATGGGCAGGGAGTGAACAATATTGGAAGCTACAGTTGTACGCGTGTGTCAGCTGTAGTTGAAGTCACGTAGTCAAGACTCGCGCTTCATCGTCTGGGGGCTGGGGGGAGGGGGGGGGGGACGTGGCGAAAAAGCGAGACGATATTCGAACGAGATCAACGCGGGATGAATCGTTGAATCCTTCGTTAAACCCTGATGCGTGTGTGTGTGTGTGTGTGTGTGTGTGTGTGTGTGTGTATGTGTGTGTCCTGCCCCAGCCCCCCCTTGCACACACCGCCAGAACACACACGTCAGATAACGACAAACATACAAATGTATTCCGTGGGGAGGAGGAGGGTAGTAAGGTCGTAAGGTAAAGGTGGTCTTAAGACGCTCGCACCACCAGGTAAAAATGTACCTCTAATATCTAAGACGATAGGGAATGTACGTTAAGTGATTGTCCAATTAGTCTCACCTCATTACTCAGGGGAGGGGGGCGGGGGAGGGAGGGGGGGTCGATAATGATGATGATGATGATGGGGGGGGAGGGGAGACCAGCCGACCCGGCACAAGTTTACAGGTTTGTTCAAAATATATCGAAAAAGAAACGGATATCACGAGGAATGGAGACAGGGCGTGGCTTCCGGGACGTAACCCATGGATCCCGTCCGGCCAGTGTTCGCTCCCAGTGCTTTTCCCCCAAAATCGAGTCTGCTCGACGGAACTTAAAGACGACCCAGTGTCGGAAAACGTGTGGCGTTTCCGGCGGCAGACGTAATGAGGCTTGGTGCTGAAGACCTTGTTAAGAATGAATAAGATTCTCCCGCGGTTGAAGAGAGAGAGAGAGAGAGAGAGAGAGAGAGAGAGAGAGAGAGAGAGAGAGAGAGAGAGAGAGAGAGAGAGAGAGAATTAGCGGAGTGTAAACAACTTATGGAATAAGAATGATCAAAAAGGTGTGTGTGTGTGTGTGTGAACACTCTGAGGTGGTGTGAGAGAGAGGAGTGTAGTACTGCTGAGATGTCGGGACCCCATTTTCTATTGTGTAATAAGGATGTTAGGAATGGGTCGCTGTGTATGAATTCTCCAATGCCGTCAATGAGGCGAGGATGGGCTCTTATGTTGGGCGAGGAGGCGAATACAGGACTGTTCTATTGTTCTATCGTCTATTGACACGCTTGTGTTGCTTACATGGAGTGGTGGTGGTGTGTGTGTGTGTGTGTGTGTGTGTGTCTGTGTGTGTCTGTGTGTGGAAGACAATACCGCACGAGTTTTTTGGCCAATGAATTAAAAAAAAAAAAATCTGGTAGATATATAAACCATAAATTCCTTCAAAAAAAAACAAACAGTTTGGATTTCAATGAATAAAAAAGGAAAACAAAAAACCACACTTACAGCAGAGCAGGTATACCCTATTAGGTATGCCACAGAAAGGTACATATAACCTCTTTAACTCAGCCCAACACGAGAGAGGTAAGGTTGAGGATTCTGAAGAGAGAGAGGGAAGGTAAACCCTTATCACCACACCATACCAAGGAGACGACCCCCCCCCACCTCTACTAAATGAACACTAAAGGAACCGAAAACAATTCTATAGATAAAGTGGATGATGATGATAGAGTAACTTTATAGATAAAGTGGATGATGATAATAGAGTGACTTTATAGATAAAGTGGATGATGATAATAGAGTGACTTTATAGATAAAGTGGATGATGATGATAGAATAACTTTATAGATAAAGTGGATGATGATAATAGAGTGACTTTATAGATAAAGTGGATGATGATGATAGAGTAACTTTATAGATAAAGTGGATGATGATGATAGAATAACTTTATAGATAAAGTGGATGATGATAATAGAGTGACTTTATAGATAAAGTGGATGATGATAATAGAGTGACTTTATACATAAAGTGGATGATGATGATAGAGTGACTTTATAGATAAAGTGGATGATGATGATAGAATAACTTTATAGATAAAGTGGATGATGATGATAGAATAACTTTATAGATAAAGTGGATGATGATGATAGAGTGACTTTATAGATAAAGTGGATGATGATGATAAAATAACTTTATAGATAAAGTGGATGATGATGATAGAATAACTTTATAGATAAAGTGGATGATGATGATAGAATAACTTTATAGATAAAGCTTTATAGTTACGTGATAATCAGTGACACATACTGATGGTTAAATAGGGATCCCATAACCCCCAAAAATCGTATGGGGGTTCAGTATTACGATAAATGGGTTGCCCAATTAAATGTAGTTCACGTGAATTGGGTCATTGAACGCTGGAATTAATTGCCTTTCAGTATCGTGGTAAATAGGCAGCCTATTATCGTGTTAAGAGTCATAGGCTGCCTATTATCGTGTTAAAGTAATAGGCTGCCTATTGATATCGTGGTAGAATAATAGGCTGCTTATTAATACCGTGGTAAACATACTGCCCATTATCGTGTTAAAGTAATAGGCTGCCTATTGATATCGTGGTAGAATAATAGGCTGTTTATAAATACCGTGGTAAACATACTGCCCATTATCGTGTTAAAGTAATAGGCTGCCTATTAATCTCGTGGTTGGGTAATAGGCTGCCTATTAACATCGTGGTTGAGTAATAGGCTGGCCATTAATAACGTGTTAGAGTGACAGGCTGCCTATTTCTGATGTGTTACAGTAACAGGCAGCTTAGCAACGTATTACAATTTTACGATGCCTCTTAAAATAGTGTTAAGTGTAATAGGTCGCCTATTAATATCATGTTGCAATGCCAGGTTCAGACGGAAACATACCAGGGGATCAGTGCCGGCGGGAAATCACGAGACACGAACGAGGAAGACGAGACATGAATGAGGAAGACGAGACATGAATGAGGAAGACGAGTTACGTCTTCTGTTGCGCGTCCCTCGGTACGTACCACAGGTCTCATAATACCACAGGTCTCGTAATGCCACAGGTCTCGTAATGCCACAGGTCTCGTAATACCACAGGTCTCGTAATGCCACAGGTCTCGTAATGCCACAGGTCTCGTAAATACCACAGGTTTCGTAATACCACAGGTCTCGTAATGCCACAGGTCTCGTAATGCCACAGGTCTCGTAATGCCACAGGTCTCGTAAATACCACAGGTTTCGTAATACCACAGGTCTCGTAATGCCACAGGTCTCGTAATACCACAGGTCTCGTAATGCCACAGGTCTCGTAATACCACAGGTCTCGTAATGCCACAGGTCTCGTAATACCACAGGTCTTGTAATACCACAGGTCTCGTAATACCACAGGTCTCGTAATGCCACAGGTCTCGTAATGCCACAGGTCTCGTAATACCACAGGTCTCGTAATACCACAGGTCTTGTAATACCACAGGTCTCGTAATGCCACAGGTCTCGTAATGCCACAGGTCTCGTAATACCACAGGTCTCGTAATGCCACAGGTCTCGTAATACCACAGGTCTTGTAATACCACAGGTCTCGTAATACCACAGGTCTCGTAATGCCACAGGTCTCGTAATACCACAGGTCTCGTAATGCCACAGGTCTCGTAATGCCACAGGTCTCGTAATACCACAGGTCTCGTAATGCCACAGGTCTCGTAATGCCACAGGTCTCGTAATACCACAGGTCTCGTAATACCACAGGTCTCGTAATGCCACAAGTCTCGTAAATACCACAGGTCTCGTAATGTAGAGATTTTGTCAAACCGTTATTGTGTATACGTGTGAGAGAGATCTGTACCCGAGACATATATATATATATATATATATATATATATATATATATATATATATATATATATATATATCAACACTTGTTCAAATTCCTGTCTCTCTTTTCACTTAACGTATTCACCGCGACGGTACGACCCTTGAGCACGACGGTACGACCCTCGAACACGACGGTACGACCCTTGAGCACAACGGTACGACCCTCGAACACGACGGTGCGACCCTTGAGCACGACGGTGCGACCCTCGAGCACGACGGCGGGACCATTAACCGACCCATGGGTAAAATGGTCTGGCTTTTTGACCTGACCTTCAAATGGTCAGGTCGAAAGGGAAGGTCGTCACAATCCAGTGGGTCATCCCCTCGTGCACACGAGGGTCGTACCACAACACCCCCCCCCCCCCCTCCGTCCTGCACAAGGCGTCAATCCCATAGTCGTAATCTCCTCATTCCCCCTCTCTCCCTCACCCTCACCCTCGACGTGTCTTAACCTACCCTCCCCTCCCCTCCCCCACCCCTCTATTCCCTTCCCGCCAATTCCGCCCAGCTGCTGCTGCTGCTGGTGGTTCACCCCCCCCTCCCCCCCCCCACACACACACACAACAGAAGCTACGTCCGTGGATGTAGACTATGAATTAAATGATTAAAAATGAAGGTGGGCGCATATCTGTGCGTCATACGATACGGTTGAGTTGGGGGCCGCCTGACCTCGCTCAAAGTGACCCCGGCCCCGCATCGCATTCCTCTGGCCAGCGGACGATCCTGACGGGCCACACACGCACATTCCACCCCCCCCCCCCCCCGGGGGGGTTTTACTCCTGCCGCGGCCGCTGCTTGCCGGGTATATGGGCCTCGGTGATCACCGCGCCCCGTAGCCGGCCCTCGGGTCCCTCGGGAAAAGGGGCCGAAGTCATTTAAAAAAAAAAAAAGGGAAGAAAAAAATGTGGTTTTGGCCGCGCACGGGTGGCGGGGGCGGTGGCATGGCGGACGGTCGGCCATTGTGTCTCGCTGCAGGGGGTTACCGCGTCCGGAACCCTGGCCGATACCTCGGCTTCCGCTGAGGGCGGCGCGCTGCCCAGCGGTTTTCGCCGCCGATCGTCCCGTCTTGTTCCTACACCGTCTCCGCGGGTCTTGAGGGTGTGTGTGTGGGGGTGTGGTGTGTGCGTCACGTCGTCGGCGGATGGACTCTCCGGGACGACGAGCCGCTCGCGGGGAATTTTTTTTTTTTTTCAGACTGTAGAAAACGAAGCCGAGGCGCCGGGGATGCGGACACACCCCTCCCCCCCGCCCCCTTGCGCGTCACGCACCCGAGGATCTAGGTTACCTGCTCAAAACTAACACCGTTTTCGCACCTCAGGACAATTACCGCGTCCTGTGACGGGGCGCGGGGGGGGGGCGGGCCCTGGCATTCTTGGTGGCTACTGGAACATCTGCTCTTCCCCTCGCCTACCTCAAGGTCAGGAGGCCGCTCATTCCACAACAGGAGAGTGTCTCTCTCTCTCTCTATCAAAGGGGGGAAGGAGGAGACGAGAGGCGAATGCTGAGAAAAATGTGTACCATTACCATATGAGGGAGGTCAAGGCTGTCATGCCGTCACCTCGAGGAGGAGTAACACCTCACACTCGAGACTTGTAGTGTAGAGAGGCGGGGTGTCACTTCGAGGATTACTGGAGGTGAGGGAGGAAGGGAGGAGAGTGAGTAAAAGTGTTCCAAGTGTGTGTGTGTGTGTGTGTGTGTGTGTGTGTGTGTGTGGTGGTCATACGAGACAACTGAGGCGGAGGGTCCGGGTTCGACTCCTGCTGGGGTCGACCAGGGATGTTCTGTTGACATCACAGCCCCGGAGAACACACACACACACACACACACACACACACACACACACACACACACACACGAAAGTTTTTTTTTAATATCTTGGATTCACTTTACCGTCAGCAGCAATTTTAACATCTGAGGGACGATCAACCATGTTAACATCCAGGGACCATAATCAGCATCAGTGTTAACATCCACGGACCATCATCAGCAATGTTAAACATCCACGGACCATCATCATCAATTGTTAACATCCATGATCCATTACCATCAACAACTCTTAACACAGCTACAACATTAGCAACTGGAACATCATTTAGAACTACAACATCGACCACAACCCCTCCATCTAACTCAACTCCCTCAACAACCACAGCCACTAGAACACATACACCTACATCTACTGAAAGGTTATCCACTACTACATCTACAGAGGTACCCCCTACAATAGCTACGAACTGACTCTGTCTACAACCTCTATAACTAGCCCAACCACATGTACTGATACAACACCCACAACTACAACTGCTACGGCAACAATCTTCACGATAAAGCCTGAAACCATATTATCAATGACCCAATATGACCCCCACAACCAGACAGTCCCGTCCATAGGAACCCCCACAACCAGACAGTCCCGTCCATAGGAACCCCCACAACCAGACACTCCCGTCCATATGAACCCCCACAACCAGACAGTCCCGTCCATAGGAACCCCCACAACCAGACAGTCCCGTCCATAGGAACCCCCACAACCAGACAGTCCCGTCCATAGGAACCTCCACAACCAGACAGTCCCGTCCATATGAACCCCCACAACCAGACAGTCCCGTCCATAGGAACCCCCACAACCAGACAGTCCCGTCCATAGGAACCCACGACAACCAGACAGTCCCGTCCATAGGAACCCCCACAACCAGACAGTCCCGTCCATATGAACCCCCACAACCAGACAGTCCCGTCCATAGGAACCCCCACAACCAGACAGTCCCGTCCATAGGAACCCACGACAACCAGACAGTCCCGTCCATAGGAACCCCCACAACCAGACAGTCCCGTCCATAGGAACCTCCACAACCAGACAGTCCCGTCCATAGGAACCCCCACAACCAGACAGTCCCGTCCATAGGAACCCCCACAACCAGACAGTCCCGTCCATAGGAACCCCCACAACCAGACAGTCCCGTCCATAGGAACCCCCACAACCAGACAGTCCCGTCCATAGGAACCCCCACAACCAGACAGTCCCGTCCATAGGAACCTCCACAACCAGACAGTCCCGTCTACAAAAATAAAAACAGACTGTCCCTGAACCAGAACCGGCCCACAACCAGACTGACCCACTACCAGAACCCACACAGCCAAGCTGTCCCTCTACCAGAACCCGGCCACAACCAGACTGTCCTTCTACCAGAACCCGGCCACACCAGACTGTCCCATTACCAGAACCCACCCACATCCAGGCTATCCCTCTACCAGAACCCGCCCACAACCAGACTGACCAACTACCAGAACCCACACAACCAAACTGTCCCACTACCAAACCCGCCCCTCCTCCATCCAGGTTATCCCTCTAATAGAACCCCCCCACATCCAGGCTGTCCCTCTACCAGAAGCCGCCCACAACCACGCCCGTGGGAGAGGAGAGGGAGAGAGGGGGCGATGATGGGGCAGTGAGTGTTCAGGAAGGAATGCTGTTTATGGTTGATAAGGCGTTATCTGCGGCAGTGATACAGCCACGACATTAAGCGATAAGCTTGGGGTGGGGGGGAGTTCTACACTACTAGACCACCTGACTCACAGAGCCATGGTGGTGGGGTCAGAAACACGGAGGAGCGGAACCTGGCCATTTCCTACAGCCACACCAACCTCTCTCTCTCTCTCTCTCTCTCTCTCTCTCTCTCTCTCTCTCTCTCTCTCTCTCTCTCTCTCTCTCTCTCTCTCTCTCTCTCTCTATCTATCTATCTATATATATATATATATATATATATATATATATATATATATATATATATATGTATAAGACAAACGAACCACCGTCTCATTTTCCTCTACGCTTTCGCAATTCCATTTCTCCAATCTGATGTACGTTCTTGCCATCCATGCTATGAAAAATGATAATGTAATTGATTACATGGTCAAAGTAATCGTAACGGTAATCAATCAGAGTCGTTATGTTAATGGTCATGGGTTATTTTCCTCTAAGGCGTACCTTATGCTGGGTCTTATTCCCTCTGCAGTTTCACTGTGTGAAGGAAAGTGATATTATGCCCGTTCATGTGAGGAGCTGAGCATTCGAAGACCTAGAAATGGAAACAGCCAACTCAGCCCCTCGGAGCCTGGACATACGAGAGACGCTATGCCCAGCGTTCATCCCGTCCCGAGGGGTTCCAACCCTTGCACTTGCCACCACGCTCAGCTGACGTGTGTGTGTGTGTGTGTGTGTGTGTGTGTGTGTGTGTGTTGATCTCCTTCAAGAAAGACATGATAGATGACACGAACTTGGGAGATGATGTAGAGATTCTGGGGTAGATAGATAGAGGTGTCGTCTACTACCCCACCTACGCCTCATCCCTGTAGAATGTAGCGACGACAGTCTACATCACGTAGCAGTCGTGGTACCCACCTAACATTACTAGCGGCTACTCTCTCCATTCCACTACCCGCTTCACCTCGCCACCACCACCTCGCCACTAATTCACTTGCTCATGACTTTTTTTTTCTATGATTTTCCGCACGGAAGGTTAGTTGGCATTTGGCACATTCCGGGATGGTCGTCTTACGGAAAATAACGGGGGGGGGGGGGGGGGGGAGTAGTCTCAGGGAATGTATTCCTGTTGTTACGTTTGACTCGTGGATACCGCAAGGTTCCGCCTTGCTCCGCCTCTGTTTGTGATTAATACGCGCCTTCCTGTTGCTTCCCACAGTTTATGTGCGGAGACCAGCCACACGAGGATGGACCGTTAGGAATCCTCGTTTTACCCTTGAACAGTTAGGCAGTGGAATTCTCTTCCTTCTTTCGTCTTCCCCTCTTCTAACAACCTCTCTAACTTTAGAGGTTTACCAACACCTAAAACGCTCTTTAATACCTGCATTCCCCTCCTCATATCCCATTTTCCTTTCACGTGTGAGTCACTTCAGAAAACGAAGGATAAGAATGAACTGCAAAATCTCTTACGTCTGTCGATGGGAGCATCACCTGCAGGTGTGCTGGCCGACCATGGAGGAGGTCACTGTAGTCCAGACTCAGTCAAGCCAGGTTCGGAAATGTTCATAAAGCACTCGCAAGATTTAGAAGAAAAGAAAAAAAAAAGATCGATAGAGATAAGAAAAGCACTTGAGGAAGAACCGACAAGAGGAGGAGAAGAGCCTTGAAGAGACCTTATCAGTGACCAGCGTCGGTACACACTACTACAGTGCACATCTTTCCTTACCCCACACCCAGACAACAACGTTCACACTTCAGGGGGCCAGGCCATACATAACACGAACCTCGGGCTGGGCGTCTCTGATGGTGTACACTCCTCGGCAGACTCCAGGAAGAGGAGAAGTTACGAAGGGGGACAGAGGAAGGCAGACGAACGACCACTTACATCAAGGTATCGCACACGACTAAGGGCGGTCGGCTGAAGGATTTCAAATGTTGTGGTTGAAGACAGGAGACAGCAGGAGGGGCGAGCAGTGTTCCTTTGTACGGTGATCCTTAGAGCACGACGGTACGAACCCTTGAGCACGACGGTACGAACCCTTGAGCACGACGGTACGACTTTGGAGCACGACAGTAGGACCCTTGAGCTCGACGGTACGACCCTGGAAGACGACGGTGCGAACCCTTGAGCACGACGGTACGCACGACCCTGGAACACGACGGTACGACCCTTGGGTATGATGGCCAGGCCTTTAACCTGACCCTCAAAACTCGAAGTGGAATAATGGGACCACCCACTCATCAGTGGGAGTCACCTACATCACCCACCTACCACCTACAGTGTCTTCTCATCACCTGTACCACAGAGCCACCACAAATGACACCACTTACCCAACGCCCACGCCACCTGCTGGCCACCAACGTGCTATTTATTAGGTCCCACCTACACCTATTATCTATACGGACAAACACCTCCACTCCCATACCACTACACTCACAACTCTCCCACAACCTGCACCACCTAACAACCGTCCGTTTCACCTGATAACCAGCTCTCCCACTTACACTACAGACTGACCACCTAGCAATCACCTCACCATCACCATCGTCTAGCCAGAGCCACCTGCATCTCTCACGCATCACCTACACCTGACACCTACACCACACAAGAGCCACCTACACTAACTACAACTATCTACATCGTCAGAGAGACTGTATTTATACTAACAGCACCGAATGACCACCTACACCACCTACAGACGACCACCTACACCACTTAGGGACGACCCCGCTACGCCACCTAAAGACGGACCCTCTGCGCCAGCTAGGGACGACCCTCTACGCCAGATAGGGACGACCCTCTACGACACCTAGGCTGGACGCTAGGCGGCGGGGGGCTCTGGCTGTGACGTCATCAGCACGGAATGCCAAGAGCGGCCGTGTTTTTGAGGGATGTTTGTGTCTGTCTCTCGTGCCCGCCTGGCCAACGACCCCGTGTGTGTGTGTGTGTGTGTGTGTGTGTGTGTGTGTGTGTGTGTGTGTGTGTGTAATTGCTTATCTGTACTATAAGGGGAGGACATTCTACACTCGTGGGGGCCCTATCTATTGAACTTTATAATACAATTTCTTTAAGAACCCATTATGCTCTCCACATCCACAGTTACATCACTCGGTTGTACGCCATTCATCCACTACTCGTACACTACCATCACATTTCTTGACATCCTTTTAAAACGAGTTTGCTGCTCGTGTTATGGTCTGCTGTCCTATCCCAGCGTATGAGGAAGAACTGTTCATTGTTGACGTTACTGAACTGTACTTCAAACTTTATAAAGGTTAGGTAGATCATCCCTGGGTCTTTCTTTTACTCTGGACGAGATCTTGCAGTCACAAAACCTTTCCCCTGTAACGCAGCTCTGTAACAATGTTGTCCAGATATCTACCAGCAGACAATTTGTCCCCTTTAGCATTCTCCTGATGTGGGGTTCTGGCTATAGGTAAGGGCAAGGTCGATTCTTAACTCCCTCACACACACACACACACACACACACACACACACACACACACACACACACACCTGCAGCTAATTCCCTAATGGATCATTTTACTATCGGGGCATTGTGTCACGTTTAACTGCCTAACCTGTAATCACCTATTTGACTGGCTGTTTGTAATTACCTATTTTTACCGTTCGGGGAGGGAGATCTACACTCGTGGGGGCCCCACGCGTCTCCTTGAACTTTCTAAACCGTCGCACAACTTCTTAAACTTCTGTACGCTGTTCACGATCACTACCTCATAACTCAGCTTATTCCATTCATCATCCACTTGTGTGTGTGTGTGTGTGGGGGGGGGGGGGGGGTTGACCCACCCATCTATTACCGCAGACCTCCGGACGAACACGAGTACACTTGATAGACATGTAGTAGGTCGGGGGAGCTCCGGGGCCCGGGCGCCGATCTGTATCTCGTGACTGGGCCTTGGGGGGGCTGTGGTGGGAGGCCCCCCTGACCCCCCCCCCCCCAGTACTCCCCGGGAAATACCGTGGTATTTAGGGCAGCGTGACCTGGAGGCTGGACGTATGGTTATTGTTGTATCGTAGCTTGGACCTCCTGGACACGACGGCGGGGGTCAGGTCAAAAGCCAGGCCAAGAAGGGCCGTGCCGTCGTGCTCACGGGTTGTACCGTCTTGCTTCAGGGTCGTCGTACCGTCGTGCTCAAGGGCCGTACCGTTAAGGATCGTACCGTCGTGCTCACGAGTTGTACCGTCTTGCTTCAGGGTCGTACCGTCGTGCTCAAGGGCCGTACCGTCTTGCTTAAGGATCGTTCCGTCGTTCTCAAGGGCCGTACCGTTAAGGGTCGTCCCGTCTTGCTCAAGGGCCGTACCATTAAGGAACGTACCGTCGTGCTCACGGGTTGTACCCTCTTGGTTAAGGGTCGTACCGTCGTGCTCAAGGGCTGGACCGTCGTGCTAAAGAAGCCAAGTAATGTGTATTTTCTCCTCTGGTTTGCTTGGAAGGTCGTATTACATCCACCGTACGTCGCTTGTATGAGGTCTTTTACCTTTTACTGAGCGTCGTTATTACGGGAGGTAAACATGACAACGTTGAAGTGTTCTTTATATTACACAGCTGTTTCCTTCGTCTGATTGAGAAATTGACCAATTTGACCGAAGTGGATTCGGGTCAGCGGCATGTACAGTTTAGGTCTGTGGCTGAACCACTGTGATCTCCAGACTTTACTGTGGGTGTGCAATGGAATCATGGCTGACTGGAATGACAGGTGATGATCTGGAATGACAGTGGACTGTCTGGAATGAGAATGGACTGTCTGGAATGACAGAGGGTGATCTGGAATGACTGAAGATGGTCTGGAATGAGAATGGACTGTCTGGAATGACAGAGGGTGATCTGGAATGACTGAAGATGGTCTGGAATGAGAATGGACTGTCTGGAATGAGAATGGACTGTCTGGAATGACAGGTGATGGTCTGGAATGACAGGTGATGGTCTGGAATGAGAATGGACTGTCTGAAATGACAAGAGGGTGATCCGGAATGACAGGTGATGGTCTGGAATGAGAATGGACTGTCTGGAATGACAGAGTGTGATCTGGAATGATCGAGGATGACAACTGGATGGTCTGGAATGCCAGAGACCGGGTGTGGAATGACACAGGCTGTGGGAGGCGGGTCGCCTGTGGAATGTTCAGAGAGGAGAACAGGCGGACGGGTTGGACCAGCAGGTCTCATCTGTATGTCTGAGGGATGTTATGAGAGAGAGAGAGAGAGAGAGAGAGAGAGAGAGAGAGAGAGAGAGAGAGAGAGAGAGAGAGAGAGAGAGAGAGAGAGAGAGAGAGAGGAGCACACACACACACACATACACACACACACACACACACACACACACACACACACACACACACACACTTCTAGGCGCTTACTCGACATGAAGTAAATGTGAAGATCCAGATGTAGGAAGTGGTGTGTGTGTGTGTGTGTGTGTGTGTGTGTGTGTGTGTGTGTGTGTGGTCAGGAGAGAGTGGGCGGGATGGTGAGGTGTGGAGTGAGGAGGGGCGGGACCGCAGACTGAGTACGGACGCTCCTGAGGGAATAACAATGTCCAGAAATCGGGATTACTGAACTGTGGGGGAAGCTCCCCACCTGACTCCCTCCCTCCAGCACCAGAACTGTGGAATCCCCTTCTACTCTTCGTCTTTCCCTCCTTCCTATAATCTTCCTACCTTTCCAATAGTAGTGCTGAAGTGGTACTCTCGGGTCTTGCTGTAGTCAAGACGTATGTTAAGTACTGCTCTTGCTGTGGTCTAGTAGTGGGCTCTGGTGTGGTCTAGATGTGATCCTAGTAGTGGGCTCTGGTGTGGTCTAGATGTGATCCTAGTAGTGGGCTCTGGTGTGGTCTAGATGTGATCCTAGTAGTGGGCTCTGGTGTGGTCTAGATGTGATCCTAGTAGTGGCCTCAGGTGTGGTCTAGATGTGATCCTAGTAGTGGGCTCTGGTGTGGTCTAGATGTGATCCTAGTAGTGGGCTCTGGTGTGGTCTAGATGTGATCCTAGTAGTGGCCTCAGGTGTGGTCTAGATGTGATCCTAGTAGTGGGCTCTGGTGTGGTCTAGATGTGATCCTAGTAGTGGCCTCTGGTGTGGTCTAGATGTGATCCTCGTAGTGGCCTCTGGTGTGGTCTAGATGTGATCCTAGTTGTAGTTTCTCTGATATAGAACTGCTGTGATCTTAGTAGTGATCTCTCTTAATACGGTTTAGATGTGATCTTAGCCAGTGGTCTGTCTGATGGAGTATATATGTAATCGTAGCAGGTGTTTCTGATGTAGTCCAGGTGTGATCTTAGTGGTCTCAGAAGTCTACATGTGTGATCTTGGATGTAGAGATGTGATCTTACAACAGTAGTAGTTGCCTGGTGGCGTGGTTGGATTAATTTGTTTTTCCTCCCACGGGTGTTGTGTTATCTCGTGGTCTGTGTTGTGGTCTGAGGCTCGAGCCGGGTCTTCGTGTGGCGAGGGGGGGGGTGGGGGGAGGGCCCACAATGCTAACCATGACACCATGACGATGGTAACATGGTAGTGTTGAGGGTTGCAAGGTATTAAACATAATGGTCGTACGGTAATACTCACGGTAACGTGGTGTGTTAATGGTAACTAGGTCATGTTAATGGTTGTATCGTGTTAACGATAATGGGTCATATTGATGGTTTTATGTCCTTGACATAATGGTAATATTGATGCTTACATGGCCTTAACATCATGGCAATGATGAAACGGACAAAATGTTAGAATTCTTCCACCACGTCGTTAATAAGTGTTAAGCAGTGTTAACCTTGTTAATAAATGTTAAGCAGTTTAACCTTGTGACATGATGGTCATATAATCATAACAAACATAAATATTCAGTAAGCTGATGACTTAAGGATGACGTCACGTCGATGAACACATCAGTGACGCAACTGGGAGGAGTTGACGTCAGTGCTCTGGTTCCTAAACATGGCTTTTTCGATTCGATCCTGTTTTTGTTCTTATGACCGATCTATACGGGCAGGATACGAACCCCTTCACTGCTCTCACCAGTCAATGACGTATGTTGCAAGAGACGACATGCTTGACCCACAGGCCATAAATATAACTAATTACATTGTGGTTTGCTTTTTTGTGGTAATCCATGTAATTATAGTATACATTGCTCAAGGGCTATTATGACATAATTATTTTTCTTATTGCAATGGTTATGAGACTAAGGTGTTCTGGTACATGATTCGTTTATACAAGTTATTCAGACGCATCTACATACAGAGATCGACCATCATACACACACACACACACACACACACACACACACCTCCGTGGTGTAGCGGTTAACGCTAATGACCGTCACGCATGCATGGGTTCGAATCCTGGTCGCGGCAGCCGATCCACAGTCCACCCAGCTGTTCATCCTCCCCTAAGGGCTGGTCGATAGAATGGGTACCTAGCATAGGCTAGAATGCGCGCGCTTGTGTGTGTGTGTGTGTGTGTGTGTGTGTGTGTGTGTGTATACATAGGAGTAAAGACATGGTACATATATATACAAGGTTAAGAAGACGGGGCAACACGAGTGTAAAACTCTCTCTCTCTCCGTAGCACACAAACAGTAACCACATGCACGTGTACACACACACACACACACACACACACACACACACACACACCCGTATGCACATCCTTTTAGTCTTGAAACCAGTTTGATGATACCAAAGGTAAACAATTCTTTGAAAGATACAATGGTAAAACAATCAGAGGATATGACATGAACTTCAGAAACTGATCACAAAAACATATGTGTAAGATATATAAAGAAGTATTTTCATAATGTAAGATTGAGGAATGAATGGAATAAAGTGAACGTGGACAATGTGAATGCTGAGTTAATATACGCTTGAACAGTTTTTTGACAACGTTCAAGAGGTGTGAAGTGAATAATTACACCTCTCCGTACAGTACAAATAAGTAATTACATATAGATAATGAGTAATTACACCTCTCCGTACAGTACAAATAAGTAATTACATATAGATAATGAGTAATTACACCTCTCCTTACAGTACATATAAGTAATTACAAACAGATGAGTAATTATATCTCTCCGTACGGTACAAAGAGGTAATTACACAGACAATGAGTAATTACCCCTTTCTGTACAGTACAAATAGGTAATTACATCTCTTCGTACGGTACAAATAGGTAATTACACAGATAATGAGTAATTACACCTCTCCGTACAGTACAAATAGGTAATTACAGACATAATGAGTAATTACACCTCTCCGTACAGTACAAATAGGTAATTACAAACAGATACTGAGTAATTACACAAGCCCTCATCAATACAGGAGAAGCATAACAGTTTAGTGGAGCGAGCGCGGGAAGTCAGGTGTTCAAGCTTTAACACTTCAAAAAAAAAAAGAGAAAAACCTCTCCTCTCTTTAAGCCTGGACGTGAGCACTTGGACCGCTCTACCATCCTCATTACTGCAGAAAAACCAGACTTCATTATGTAAACACCAGCTGCAGTTTACACTGGAACCGCAGACAACGCAACTGCATCACACAAATAAAATAAATAAATATATAAAACAAACAAACAACAATTTGCGAGGAACTGGGTGGGATGAAACGCAACAAGTGTCTGTTGTGTTTGTTTGTTTCTCTGCACTTGACCTTGACTTGGTCGGCGGGTTGGCACGGAATCTGACCCCGCTGGTATTCTACGACGGCTTGATGGTCATCACTGTCGCTCACAGATGACCCAGCTTGACCTCCCGGGCTGGGGTGGGGGAGGGGGGAGGAAGAGGGTGGGGTGGTGGGGGGGGAGGAGGAGGGCGTATAGTGGTATAATGTGTGGCTGGGGAGGGAAGCCGGGCGTGCAGGGTTGTGGACGAGTCTTGGCCCGGTGTCATGATCCTAGCATTCCGACGCACTGACTCATGACCAGTTACTTCCACACCTGCACGCACACACACACACACACGCACACGCGCACACACACACACACACACACACACATGACCCCGTGTACGCCGGCCTCGCACCTACACGAGCCTTCACACACGCCCTCTGGGGCGTCCCGCGGCCGACCGGGCACGCAGCGCCCACCTCGCTTGTCTCATCGCTACTGACGCTCGGGCGTCCGCCCGTCCTCACCAGCTACACCGCCCGCCGTCTCCTGTTATTCTGCCGGACGGGGTGGCGTTATTCGGCCGGCGGGTACCATTATCCTCCCCGACTGATCGTGTTATCCATCCGGATGGTCGCGTTATACTGCCGGCTGGTGGCGTTATCCTGCCGGCTGGTGATGGATACCCTGACGGCATTATTTTGCTGATCCTGCCGCTATGATGACGGACGGTGGTGTTATCCTCGGCTCAACTGGTGTTTATTTTGTTCTCCTGCAACTGTCTGCTTGTCTTTGTTATTGTTTACACCTTTATCTACATCACCCCAACGCTAAATGTAAAGTTATGACATCAACATACCATACTTCATAAGATACGTTAAGGATATTTTGTGTAGGACGTTTATGTTGACTAATTAGATATAGATAATAAGTAGATATAGATCATTTCAAATTGTTTTCATCTCATATTTATGTCATGGTTCAATTATGTAGGATGTTGATAATGTATTACATGTTGCTTTTTATCATGTAAGCCCAGTAAAACCTAGCTACACTTTGTAGAGATGGTATCGAGTCTGATGAACTATTTCACTTAACGATTTTATAATACTATAACCTCCATGGCACCATAATCTCTCCTCATCACCATGATGGCACCATAACTTCCCCTCACCACCATGATGGAACCATAACTCCCCCTCACCACCATGATGGAACCATAACTCCCCCTCACCACCATGATGGCACCATATCTCCCCCTCACCACCATGATGGAACCATAACTCCCCCTCACCACCATGATGGCACCATATCTCCCCCTCACCACCATGATGGCACCATATCTCCCCCTCACCACCAGGATGGAACCATAACTCCCCATCATCACCATGATGGCACCATAACTCCCCCTCACCACCATGATGGCACCATATCTCCCCCTCACCACCATGATGGAACCATAACTCCCCCTCACCACCATGATGGCACCATATCTCCCCCTCACCACCAGGATGGAACCATAACTCCCCATCATCACCATGATGGCACCACAACCCCTCCTTACCACCAAGATGGAACCATAACTCCCCCTCACCATGATGGCACTATAATCCCCCTCACCAACAACACAGCACCATAACCCTCTTACTTTCATGACAATAACTCCATCACCCCCGTAATGGCACCATAACCCACTCACCCCTACCGTGATAGGGCCATACCCCCTGCCACTACCACCATTATGGCACCATAACCTCAACGCCACTACCATCATGGCACAATGAGTGGCAACCTAACCCCCCCCTGCACCAACATCATGGCACCATCATCTCCTCACCATCATAATGACATCCAAAACCCCAGCATCTGTCTTTCCTCCTCCCCCTGTAAGCCTTGAACGAGGCCTCATGATCAGTGTGGTGTCAGGGGCAGCAACCACCACACCACCCCACCCTCACTACTATGGTGGCACCATAACCCCACCACCATGACGGCACCATAATTACCGTGTCTCTCTCCCCCCTGCAGGCCTTGAGCATGGGCTAGGATCAGTATGGTGTCAGGGAGTGCGGTGGGAGGCGGCGCGGTCACTCCACAGCACAAGTATGTGTCGGTCACCCTCATCACGGACGAGACGCTCACTTTCGCCGCTGAGGTGAGTCACTTTCAAGGGCTGAGGGGAGTCCTCAGCCCCTGTGTTAGCTAGGAGATGTCCTTTCAGGCCCTGTGGTAGCTAGGACAAGCCCTTTGAGGCCCTGTGGTAGCTAGGACAGGCCCTTTCAGGCCCTGTGGTAGCTAGGACAGGCCCTTTCAGGCACTGTGGTAGCTAGGAGAGGCCCGTCTACCACTGTGGCAGCTAGGGAGGCCTCCTCAGTCACAGTACAAGCTAAGTGGCTAGGAGGCCTCAGCCATAGTGCTAACCAGGTCTTCACGACGCCATATATGTGGGGTGCCAGTTGGATGGTAGCCTCACCACCAGGCTGTCTCTACCTCTTTCATGACAGTGGAACACGTAAGGGGGGTCTCTCCGTCACGTAAGGGGGGTCTCTCCGTCATGTAAGGGGGGTCTCTCCGTCACGTAAGGGGGTCTCTCCGTATTCCCCAAAGGGACCTCTTGCTGTACATTCTCCAGGGGGGGACTTTCCCCCAACGTACACTTCTCGATGGTTCCCACGTCACACTCCCCCAGTCGGGTCTCCCCACATTCCTCACGTCAGAACATCACCTACGTGTCGCCAAGAACACCCCCAGAACAGCGCTACCTCTGCATTCAAATCACCCGCCTCCGGTACTCGCAACGTGCCTGAAGATTGCCGAAGCGCACACCTCCAGCTCTTCCCAGGACACGAGCCTTCCTTCCTCACTCGTCCTGCAAACTGGGGCACGAGCTCTCCAAAACTGCCGATGCACTCGTTTTCCTCCCCGAGCACTCTCATGTCTCGCTTACCCTTGTTGCCAGGGCCCTCTGGAATCCCCTCGGGGTTCTTCCCCAAGTGCTCCACTTTAACCAGAGGATCACCGCACACTGTGCACACTTCCTGGGGCCCCTCTACCACTATACAGCCCATGGTGATATCCCATACAGCGCTCTACAGGGCAGGGCGGGGTCCTTCCGTCGTCACACTCCCTTATAGACCGGCCCTCTACATTACACTATCCATGGTGCGCCCTTTAGGGAGATACACACTACATTGTCCCGGAGGAAAACCTTTGTTACAGTCACGGGGAGCTAACACATTCTTACATTCATTACACCATGGGATGTCCTACAGCCTTACCAGGAAGACCTCCTCAATTACACACATACCACGGGGGTCCTACAGCCTTACCAGGAAGACCTCCTCAACTACACACATACCACGGGGGTCCTACAGCCTTACCAGGAAGACCTCTTCAACTACACATATCATTGGGGTCCTACAGCCTTACCAGGAAGACCTCCTCAACTACACATACCACAGGGGTCTTACAGCCTTACAAAGAAGACCTCCTCAACTACACATACCACGGGGGGTCCTACAGCCTTACCAGGAAGACCTCAACTGCACACATACCACGGGGGGTCCTACAGCCTTACCAGGAAGACCTCCTCAACTACACATACCACGGGGGGTCCTACAGCTTTACCAGGAAGACCTCAACTACACACATATCACGGGGGGTCCTACAGCCTTACTAGGAAGACCTCCTGAACTACACATACCACGGGGGGTCCTACAGCTTTACCAGGAAGACCTCAACTACACACATATCACGGGGGGTCCTACAGCCTTACTAGGAAGACCTCCTGAACTACACATACCACGGGGGCGCTCGCCTCCGTCAGGCTAGGGTTTTCCCGGGCTCTCCTGCGTCTTCCTGGTAGTCTCACAGTCCCGCCTACCCTCCCTCACCCTCGCTTTATTCCTTTCCTCTTTCCCTCCTTCCCTCCGCTGGGTCTCTCCCTCCGTCTGTGTCTCTCCCCTGTACGTGACGTCCGCGCAAGGCTCCGGGAAGTAATTCTGTGTTTCTTCCTAAAAGAAGGGCACTGATGACCGCAGGAACCACGTGTGAGACGCAGGTACAATGTATTACACCTTGTGGCCGGTTATGGGCGTGTGTGTGTGTGTGTTCGCCCGAGAACACACACACACACACACACACACACACACACACACACACACACACACACAGGTCAGGGAGGAGCCCTGCGCTGCCCCGTCCATCTCAGATCTGTCATCAAGAGTACTGTTCACTTTCACTTTCGGTACAGAGTACTCGGGCACACACTTTTCTACAAGTGATTGTAAAGTGATTCCAACAGATCCATGAAAGTGAGAGTATGTAGCACATATTTTTGAAAGTAGCTGGCGCTTTGGTTGTGGTGTTACGTGATGCCTGGTGTGTTATCATGTGTGTGTGTGTGTGTGTGTGGGAGTCGCTACCTCACGCGTGTTACCCCTTCATCCCTCCACATACCATGACACAACTCAGGTACGTCAATGATATGGCAGGCCAACTTTATTCTCTTCCGTGAAGATGGTTCCACCTTTCGTTGTAATGGTTCCTGCCCTTACATCATTATCATACTTCCAGTACACTATAACACTCACCTTATAGTATAACATTTCTCTTACATCAACATCCTTCCAGTACACTATAGCACTTCCCTTTCAGTATAACTCTTGTCGTACATTATCCTACTTCCAGTACACTATAGCACTTCCCTTTCAGTATAACACTTGTCGTACATTATCCTACTTCCAGTACACTATAGCACTTCCCTTACAGTATAACATTTGTACATTATCCTACTTCCAGTACACTATAGCACTTCCCTTACAGTATGACACTTCCACTACATTATCACACTTCCCTACACTGCCATAATCCCCTTACAGTATCACACTTCCCTTGCTCTACAGGACAATACCCGTACACTACCACAGTACCTCCCTCCACTACGACTGGCCGGAGAGAGAGAGAGAGAGAGAGAGAGAGAGAGAGAGAGAGAGAGAGAGAGAGAGAGAGAGAGAGAGAGAGGTAGTGTTAACCAACAGATGACCAGGTGGAGGCATTAACAATGGGTTCTACGGCGACAATAACCGTGTACAGAAGACACATTGACGCGTCTCAAGACGTGAGGTTCAGCCTCGGCCGCTTTCTTGGCGGGAACGACAGATGAGGTTACCGTCTCCTGGAAACGACAGGTGACGTACCGTCTCCTGGGAACGACAGGTGACGTACCGTCTCCCGGGAACGACAGGTGACGTACCGTCTCCTGGGAACGACAGACGAGGTACCGTCTCCTGGGAACGACAGGTGAGGTACTGTCTCACGCAAACGACAGGTGACGTACCGTCTCCCTCCACGAAGAACAACATGGAAAACCCCTCAAGCCCAGAGAGAGAACGACCGCGAACCTCCAAGCAGGAGGGAACGACATGCAATCCTCGTCCCAGCACGACACGCAGGTCCTCCCGTCCAGCACGACACGCAGGTCTTCCCATCCAACACGACACGCAGGTCCTCCCGTTCAGCACGACACGCAGGTCTTCCCATCCAGCACGACACGCAGGTCCTCCCGTCCAGCACGACACGCAGGTCCTCCCGTCCAGCACGACCCGCAGGCCCTCCCGTCCAGCACGACACGCAAGTTCTCCCGTCCAGTACGACCCGCAGGCCCTCCCGTCGAGCACGACACGCAGGTCCTCCCGTCCAGCACGACACGCAGGCCCTCCCGTCCAGCACGACACGCAAGTTCTCCGGTCCAGCACGACACGCAGGCCCTCCCGTCCAGCACGACACGCAAGTTCTCCCGTCCAGCACGACCCGCAGGCCCTCCCGTCCAGCAAGACACGCAGGTCCTCCCGTCCAGCACGACACGCAGGTCCTCCCGTCCAGCACGACACGCAGGTCCTCCAGGTGAGGACGAGTGATCACCTCCCGCCATACGCCAGGGCGTCTTCTAACGACACGTGAGGACTCGCACCTTCCTTACGCAGCCAAAGCCTCACACGCACACGACACCAGGGCGTACAACGCAACCCACCCATCTCCCCCACCCCCACCCAACCCCACTTCAACCCTCCCCCCCTCCACCACCTCCTCCGGAACGACAGACAACCCATCTGAGAGAAACCTCCCCTCCCTCCCCCTCCAAATAAAAAAAACACCCAGACAACAACCGTCTCCCTCAGTGAGACGGTTGGGGTTGTGTGGGAGCTGCTGCAAGAACTCTGTGTGTGTGTGTGTGTGTGTGTGTGTGTGTAGCCAGTCTTCCTTCCCCCCCCCCCCCCCCCCAGTAATCTCTGGGCTGGTTCCCCCAACTTTCACTGTAGCATCTTCCTCTCCCCCCAACCATCCCCCTCACCACCACATACCGGAGTGACAGGTGGGGGCGACCAAGAACACGTTGCAGTCTTTATTTGAGCGCGTGAGCTGGGGCTGTCGCGGTCGCCGTCGTACACGTGGCTCGAGTTAACGTACGCACGACGTAAATGTGCCCCACAGAGGGCTGGCGTTATCGTACGCGCGAGGTGCTTGTCGTACATGAAGCCAAAGTTAACGTACACTTAAGCCAGTTGTCTTACACGCGGCTGAAAGTTAACGTACGTTGCAGACAGTTCTCGTACATGACGCTGGTGTTAACGCACACTGAAGAAGGTAAGTTGTCTCACACGCGGCTAAGGTTAACGTACGTTCAAGATCGCTTTCGTACATGAGGCTAAAGTTCACATACGCACTAGTTGCCATCTTACACGAGGCTTAAGTTAACGTGCACTGGGGGCAGTTATCTTACATATGGCAGAGCTTAGCTTGGAGCACAAGGTAGTTATCTTACATGAGACTAAAGTTAACGTGCACTGAGGGTAGTTATCTTACATGAGATTAGAATTAACATGTACTCAAGAGGTAGCAGTCGTACACATAGCCCAAGTTGCGGTACGCGCAAGGTGATAACTGTCGAACACGTGACGAAACCAAACTTACAGAAACGATAGTTATCGTACGCAAGGCTAAACTCCACATGCGCAGTCGGTAGTTGTCTTACGTAAGGCCGAAGTTAACGTTTGTCGTAGACGGAAAATGACAGTAATCGCAAGGAAATAGTTAACCTAGTGCTGAACGCGAGCATAGAATTGTTGTAGATAAAAACTTACCTATTTTTTTTCTTAGAGAGAGAGAGAGAGGTTGGTTCCCGTACGTGGGAGAGTATTATCGTATGCATGAGATGGTTTCTATAAACACCAGGTTGATGTATTCCCAGTAAAGTCATCGTACGGAGAGTTGTTTATCACCGTACTCGCTGGCTGACTGTGCGCGACGTCACAGGATATCGCCAGAGCGCAGGAATTTAGAACTTATGCTCAAGGCTTCCATTTATCGTACGTAGAACTCAGTTATTGCTCAAGGCTTCCATTTATCGTACGTAGGAGAACTCAGTTATTGAGACAACATGCTTGGGTATTTATGTCGCTGTTTAACACAGAGCATGGTCGAATTCTCAGTCGCTTCCTTTACTGATATATATATATATATATATATATATATATATATATATATATATATATATATATATATATATATATATATATATATATATATATATTCGTGGAGAAGGTATTCTAATTGACCTTTGTGAGCCAGAAGCCTGGCTGGGCAGGAGAAGCGGCCGATACGCCCTTGTTGCCTCATAAAAAGTAACAATTCGAGAAAAAAGTGGAACTTTGGCTTCCACTCTACCGAGAACAACAGAGGAAGAACATGGCTAGTGGACGTGTACGGCAACACAAGTGTGGTATACTGTAGACGTGGTGTACTGTAGGGGTGGTATACTGCAGGGGGTTATACTGTAGACGTGGTATACTGCAGGGGGTTATACTGGTATACTCTAGAGGTGGTATGCTGTAGGGTTGGTATACTGCAGGGGGTATACTGTAGGGGTGGTATACTGCAGACGTGGTATACTACAGGGGTGGTATACTGCAGGGGTGGTATACTGTAGAGGCAGTATACTGTAGAGGTGGTATACTGCAGGGAGGTATGCTGTAGAGGTGGTATACTGTAGGGGTGGTATACTGCAGGGGTGTTATACTGTAGGGGTTGTGTACTGTAGGCAGAGTTCTTGTATGGGAAAGCTACATGGAAATACGCAAACACTGTTTACAGCTGTGTAGCTGAGGGAGGGAACCCCACCACCACCACACTCGTTCATCAGTGATGTGCTGATGATGTCAGCTGGGAAGTGGTAGTCAGCTGATCATGTCCCGTCACCTGTCATCAATACTAACCCCCACCCCTCCCCTTCCCTCCCCCAACAGTCAGCACTCATCCAGATCACACAGCTAAACCCAACCCCATCCCCAACAGTTAGCTGACAACATTCTCTCCCCTCTCCAACAGTTAGCTGACAACATCCCCTCCCATCCCCAACAGTTAGCTGACAACATTCTCTCCCCTCTCCAACAGTTAGCTGACAACATCCCCTCCCCTCTCCAACAGTTAGCTGACAACATTCTCTCCCCTCTCCAACAGTTAGCTGACAACATCCCCTCCCCTCTCCAACAGTTAGCCGACAACATTCCCTCCCCTCTCCAACAGTTAGCCGACATCATTCCCTCCCCTCTCCAACAGTCAGCACCCCCTCCCCCCCTCCTTTCCCCCCTAAAGTCAACATGCCCTCTCCCCCTCCCCAACATGTAGAGCCCTTCCCCCTCCGCCCCAGCAGGAGGGACGGACGGACACACACCACCACCAGTCGTGGCCACGTCCGCTGCCACTCCTTGGATCACTTTATACGGTCACATTGTAATCTCCCAGGCGCTGTCTGTCTATTTAGCGTTGGCGCTCGCTGCTGCTGCTGCCGTCGCCCCCCTCCCTCCTCAGGAAAGCATACCTTGTTTTGATGCAAATCTACGTCCTATTCTGAGGATGAAACCATCGTGTTTACCATCCAATTTCATTGGTTTATTTTTGCGATTTTTTTTTTTTTGTATGATCATTTGGCCATGAAGAAGGAAGTTACTTATTCGTAGGGAAAGTAAATATATAAATATATATATATATATATATATATATATATATATATATATATATATGCACTTTTTTTTTTTTTGCCGCGTAAAGTGATATTTGAAGTGAAGGACAAAAATAGATTCCGTTAGCCTTGTACACAACCCCTGTCCACTCTTCCTCCGCGGCTAATGTTAACTGTCAAATTCTCATCCGCTAACATGATACTGTGGTCCTTATTACCTCGATTAAATCTGCTACCGAAAAATACGGGTGTAAAAAAAAAAAAAAAGAACCCATGAAATACGAAACTGTCCAGTTCTTCATAGTGAGAGAGAAAACTGAAGTCAGTAAGGTGAAGGAATGCCGACTATATTTTTTTTTGTGTGTGTGTGTGGGACACATCCTGTTTCCTTCCTTTGTTGCTCATCCCACACGAGGATGAATGTGATCAACGTCTTACCCGAATATCCTCTCTCTCTCTCTCTCTCTCTCTCTCTCTCTCTCTCTCTCTCTCTCTCTCTCTCTCTCTCTCTCTCTCTCTCTCTCTCTCTCTCTCTCCTAATTTAATTTTTTCCAAGAATAGTTTACGCTGACACTTCTCGTTTTCTGTATGTTTCAGTGAGATCTCTCGTTTTTCTTTTCCTATTCATTTCCATAACTATTCCCTGCTAAGGAGAGGTAGCAACCTGTCTTAGATCTAAGGAACGTCTTTCAATATTACGTAGAGATGTTACTCATGCATCTATCATTCCCCACGTCTGAACCTGTCAATGCGAGGGGGGGGAAAAATATATCAGAAGACATCTATTTCCTCGAAATAAATTGTTTATAGTTCTTGTAAAGTACATTTCCTTCGTTCTTTTCGAAGAAAAATAATTATGGGTAGACGGTGTAAGAATAATCGTAGATCATCTTGTTTTTGTCAGTTATGAATAATCGTAGATTATCTTGTTGTTGTCAGTTATGAATAATCGTAGATTATCTTGTTGTTGTCAGTTATGAATAATCGTAGATTATCTTGTTGTTGTCAGTTATGAATAATCGTACATCATCTTGTTTTTGTCAGTTATGAATAATCGTAGATTATCTTGTTGTTGTCAGTTATGAATAATCGTAGATTATCTTGTTGTTGTCAGTTATGAATAATCGTAGATCATCTTGTTTTTGTCAGTTATGAATAATCGTAGATTATCTTGTTGTTGTCAGTTATGAATAATCGTAGATTATCTTGTTGTTGTCAGTAATGAATAATCGTAGATCATCTTGTTTTTGTCAGTTATGAATAATCGTAGATTATCTTGTTGTTGTCAGTTATGAATAATCGTAGATCATCTTGTTGTTGTTGTTGTTGTTGTTGTTATAATGACGTTACTGGTTGTGGGATGAGGATATACCGTCTGACCAGCACGTAAGGTGTGGCTGGAACCTGGCCAACGCATCCTGTCCGGACGCGCCCACAGGAAATACATGTGTTCTTAGCTTGCTTTATAAATTGGTACGACATTACGGCAGATGGATATAGCTGCACTAACTGTGGCTGACGTAATTAGTTTATCTGGTGAGGGTCCAGCTTACTTATACTGTGCTGGTAGACGTCTGTATATCAGATATATTAGGCGATTTCAGACCTATGCGTTGTGGGAGAAAATGTATGATAAGACACTTGATATAACACACACACACACACACACACACACACACACACACACACACACACACACATACCGATACGTTTCGTAAAGTTGTCTGTCTCAAGGTGTCGTAACTCTTGCGTCTGAGATTAGGTAGGGGGAAGAGGGGTGTGTGTGTGTGTGTGTGTGTGTGTGTGTGTGTGTGTGTGTGTGTGTGTGTGTGTGTGTGCTTGAGGTGTGAGGGGGCCCCCCCAGGAGGGCACTCACTCCCCCCAAGTCTAAGGGAGAGGTGGGTGATGGGGTGCGGGGGGGTGGATCCTGGTGTGTTTGTGCACGTGTGTGGCGGAGCAACAACAAACAAGTAGAGGAGTGTGGTGGTGGTGGTGTGGTGGGCGGCGTCAGGTGCGGATGAATGGACAACCTTGGCCGCTGTACCGGAAACTGCCCCCCCCCCCCACCACCCCCCGTCCCCCCACTTAGAGCAGCACCCCCCCCTCCTCCCTCTCCATCAGTAAGTGGTGCATCGCCTGGCAGAACATTACCACTGTCGCCGTCAGGGGGGGGCGCACCCTGAGGTAACGCTCAGGTCAGGCTGTCAACTGGGGGTGAGGAAGGGGTGGCACAGTGGGCTGTCAACTGGGGGTGAGGAGGGGTGGCACAGTGGGCTGTCAATTGGGGGTGAGGGAGGGGTGCCACAGTGGGCTGTCAACTGGGGGTGAGGGAGGGGTGCCACAGTGGGCTGTCAACTGGGGGTGAGGGAGGGGTGCCACAGTGGGCTGTCAACTGGGGGTGAGGGAGGGGTGGCACAGTGGGCTGTCAACTGGGGGTGAGGGAGGGGTGCCACAGTGGGCTGTCAACTGGGGGTGAGGGAGGGGTGGCACAGTGGGCTGTCAACTGGGGGTGAGGGAGGGGTGCCACAGTGGGCTGTCAACTGGGGGTGAGGGAGGGGTGCCACAGTGGGCTGTCAACTGGGGGTGAGGGAGGGGTGCCACAGTGGGCTGTCAACTGGGGGTGAGGGAGGGGTGGCACAGTGGGCTGTCAATTGGGGCCAGGGAAGGAGAAGATGAGTGAGAAACAGAAGGAAGTAAAAATAGGGAGAAGACAGTTTAAGATAAAGATAGAGAGAGGGAATGTCCCACGAGGGAGAGTGGGGGAAGATAGTGAGAGAAAGATCTCTAGATAGAGAGGAGGAGGGGAGAAAATGGTGAAAGTGACGGCATCTCGAGGGAGAGTGGGGAGATAGTGAGAGTGAAGACCCCATGATGGAGAGGGGAAGATAGTGAGAAAGATAAGATAGTGAGAGCGAAGAGAGAAGAGGAACTGGTGAGAGTCAGGTGAGAGTGTGTACTGTACAGGCCTACCTTGTACTGGTACTGATCCTGGGGAACCAGTAGTATATCATTAACCATGGACTGCTTAACGAGTAGTTTCGTTAACCAGGATCTGCCTAACGAGTACCTTTTTCTAAACCAGGGTCCTTTTGAAGATTAGTTTCGTTCAACAAAAAATGACTTAACAATAAGTCGAGTTAGCTGAGGATTACTTAACTAATGGTATCGTTAATCAGGGACTATTTAACGATTAATTTCGTTAACCAAACATTACTTAACATTCAGTCCAGTACTAAGCCGAGGATTGCTTAACGAGTCCTCGAGACAGCTAGGGGTGCTTAATGAGTACTGTACTGACGCGGGATTGCTTAACAAGTCGTCTTGTTAACCGGGGATTGCTTAACGATTGGTCAACTTACTTGGAAGCGCTTATTTTCCTCATTTACCTGGAACTGCCTGACGGGTAGTTTAGTTATGTGGGAACTGCTTAAAGAAGAGTTAAATTAGCTGACGAATTCTTAATATCTATAGGTATCAAGGGAGTGGTTAACGAGTATGGTTAACTAAGGTTTCCGTTAGCTGTCTAGGTTCAGCATAGAATATTTAACAAATAGTCTAGTTAACCAGGACTACTTAACAGACAGGCCTATTGTTAAGCAAGGGTTGCTTAACGAGCTACGGTTAACGAGGATGTGATTAACAAAACTTTGAGTTAACAGGATACCGCTTAAACGAGAAGTCGAGTTAACCAGAGATTGCACGAATGAGCTGCTCATTCAATTAAGGTTTTGTCTTTAAGTCGTTTAGACGACGTAGCCCGGTTAATGAGTGAAAGGTATGGAGGGACTGGTTAACGAGTGACGAGTTCAACGAGTATTCTAGCTAATGGGGTTTTCACTACACCAAGAAATGTGAGTTTTGTTAGTTGAAAGTTCTCGTTAAAAACAGTTGAGACAGCACAGGTGACAGACGACCGCTTAACGAGCAGTCTCTATTACTTTACTTTTGACCAGCTTAACGAATAGTTTGATTAACGAACCTCGATTAGCAAACACAGTTTATTATTAACTAGATCTGGTTAAAAATTAGTTTAGCTAACGAGTCGTCACGTTGACTGTGACATGATTAACGAGTTATTTGTTGCCTCTAACGAGCTGTACGGTGAACTACGGTGATTAACGAGTCAGCTTTATCCTCATTAATGAGTGAAAGACTCATGTTAACTTTAGCCAGATTAACAAGTTAACGAGCCTGATTCACGAGGGATGCTAAGTGCTGGCTTGATTAACGAGTTAAACGTAGCCTGATTAAAGTGTCGTCACATTAACAGCAGCTTGATGAACGGCTCAGACGAAATATCTTCATGAAGAAGTCAAGATAACTGTAGCCTAATAAACGAGTATTGTCAGATGAACTAGTCTCATTAACGAAATATCAAGTTAATCCTGCCTGATTAATGACCCATTGGTCCAAGATTTTACGGTATAAGTTTCACACATTGCCTGTGATATATATATATATATATATATATATATATATATATATATATATATATATATATATATATATTTCTATGAGTTTACTGGGAAAATGAAACACGATATATATATATATATATATATATATATATATATATATATATATATATATATATATATATATATATATATATATATGCGTCGGGATCAACATTATAATGAAGGTCCCTCACATATCAAAGACAGGATCCAGGAGTAACAAAGCCTGGCTTTTAAAGGGCCAACAAAGGCTACGTTTAAAGATGTGATGCGCAGCCTTTTATACGGAAGCCATCCCCCCCTTCCCCCCCCGCAGTGCAGCCTCCTGTGTCTTGTTATCATAGCCATAATCTACACGAAA
The DNA here is from genome assembly GCF_036320965.1 of Panulirus ornatus. Taxonomy (NCBI): domain Eukaryota; kingdom Metazoa; phylum Arthropoda; class Malacostraca; order Decapoda; family Palinuridae; genus Panulirus; species Panulirus ornatus. The sequence continues at coordinate 17,750,094 of NC_092250.1, forward strand.
TTCTTTAACACATCTACTGTACAGTGATACTGATTGGCCTACTGTATATAGTGCTAGCGATAGGCCTACTGATATAGGCTTAATGTATAGGGTTATTTATATACCTACTGTATTGTGCAGTGTTACTGACAGGCCAACACTGTATAAATTTTATTGATAGGCCTACTGTATAAATTTTACTGATGGGCCTACACTGTATAAATTTTACTGATGGGCCTACACTGTATAAATTTTACTGATGGGCCTACACTGTATAAATTTTATTGATAGGCCTACCGTATATTGATACTGCTACTGTATATTACAATTGATTAGCCTACTGTATAAATGTTTCTTGTGGGCCTGCTGTAGTGTTGCTGATAGACCTACTGTATAGTGTTGTTGATAGACCTACTGTATACTGTTTAGCCTTATCAACAGGCCTACCATAGTGTATTAATGATAGGCCAACTGTCTAGTGTCACTGATAGGTACAGTGTATGTGTTACTGATGGGCACACTGTATAATGTTACTGATTACCCTACTGTATGTGTTACTGATGGGCCCACTGTATAATGTTACTGATTACCCAACTGTATGTGTTACTGATGGGCCCACTGTATAATGTTACTGATTACCCTACTGTATGTGTTACTGATGTGCCCACTGTATAATGTTATTACCCTACTGTATGTGTTACTGATGGGCCCACTGTATAATGTTACTGATTACCCTACTGTATGTGTTACTAATACAGCTGTTGTTCTGCGTTATTGTTAGTGTTATGGTATAAGTGTTATTATTAAGACTAACATACAGAATCCTCAGTATGGTTACTGTACGTGTTTCTGTGAGATTTAACGTACGTGTTTTGGAAGGCCTGATGTATAACATGTTTCTGAGAGGTCTATTGTATGGACACTGCTCAGAATTTTTAGATAAACGTGAAACATGTTTTCCTTTCTGAATAATTACAAGATTTTTAAGACAGATTTTTTTTTTTAATTTTCATATAGGCATTTCCTTGATTCTTTTTATATATACGTTTTTGAGATGCACTTTGATACAAACGTTCTGCAAAATGTTTTATAAGATAATCATTAGTGAGATGTTTTCTGATGCAAACGTATGAAAAATGCTGAAAGTTTTTGTGCATAAAAACGTTTCTAAAATATTTCAGGAAATGCACACCGGCGAGATATGAGAACTAAACGTTTACACGATGTTTAAGGTATAAACATTTGAGGTGTTTTCTGATTACATGTGGGTAAGATAATTTAGGGTAAATACAATTGTTACAAATTTTCTGAAATGTCTTAAAGACGTTTAGATATATAAAAGTTTGCGGGACGTTTTTGATACGAACGTTTGAAGACGTTTTGAGATGTTTCGTGGTACAAACGTTTGTGTGATGCTTTGTGCAGTAAACGTTTGTTAGATTATTCATATCATAAACATTATTTGCAAGGTAGTTCCAATAATATATAATTCGCTAAGTAGTTTTATAATGACTACGTTATTGGGAATATGTCACATAAAAACTTTCCATAATTTGAAAAGCAAACTTTTTCAAGGTGCATAAGAAACGTTCCATATTTCTACACAAACGTTTGTAATATCTTTTGTCGCACATACGTTTGAAATCTGTCTTTAAACAAGCGTGCGTCTGAAGCTTGCTAATATAAACGTTTGGAATGTGTTGTAATCTAAACGTTTGTGAGATATGACGTCATACAAACGTTAGATATGGAGGGGCCTCTGTAGGGGAGTGTGAAGTGTGAGGTGTTGGCCTGTGTAATGGAAAGGCAGATGTGTTCAGGTCTGTGTGTGTTAACTCAAGAAGATGTGTACTTTACATATAACACGAGAAACACGTACATATAACACGAAAAACTTATAAACAACACATACATATAACACGGGAACACTCATAAAGAACACTTACCTATAACACGAGAACACTCATAAAGAACATTTACCTATAACATGAGAACACATAAAGAACACTTCCATATAACACGGGAACTTATAAAAACACTTACCTATAGCATGAGAACACTTAATATAACACCAGAACACATAAATAACACATGCATATAACACGAGAACACAAAGAACACTTACCTATAACACGAGAACACTTATCAAGAACACTAAAAATAACACTAGAACACTTAATATAACACAAGAACACTTATAAAGAACACACAACACGAGAACATTTACATGTAACAAAAGAGCATAAAACACACACAACAAGAGAACACTTATAAAGAACACTTACATATAACAAGAGAACACAAAGAACACTTACATATAACACGAGAACACTTATAAAGAACACTTACATATAACAAGAGAACACAAAGAACACTTACATATAACAAGAGAACACAAAGAACACTTACATATAACACGAGAACACTTATAAAGAACACTTACAGAGATCCGATCGAGAAGCAGCAGTCACAGGAAGCGGAACTAAAAAAGAATAGAAAATAAAAAAAAAATAGCGAGTGAAAATCGTGGAATATTTAAGAGTGTGACAAGATACAATTTGTATTTTTCTGAGGTTTGTTTACGTGTTGTTAGCGGAGCGGTCGTGTACACAGATAAATATATTGTGAGACTTGGGGTAAAAATGTGGCAGTGTTGATGTGTTGTGAGGACAACACACAAACGACATATAAGGAGAAACATCATCACAAAGGCTAGAACACGATTATATATATATATATATATATATATATATATATATATATATATATATATATATATATATATATATATATATAGTGTGTGTGTGGTTTATACAGTAATATTACTTATTTGCTTTAATTTCATTTCAGTTCCTTATTCGGTATTCATATGTTATTTACTGCTTGATCTTTTATGATTTTGTACATACTGTTGTTACCTTATTTTGTGGTGCGGGTGGAGTTACTGGGGGAGTGGAGGATGTTGTGTGTGTGTGTGTGTGTGTGTGTGTGTGTGTGTGGGGTGGGTGAGGTTGGGGGTAATGGATGGGGAGTGAGGTGGTGGTGTTGACGGTCGGTGGGGTTGTGATAGTGATGGTGGTGGAGGCTGGTGGGTAGTGGTGATGGTGGTAGGGGCTAGAGGACTGGTGGTGGAAGTGGAGGGGATGGGTGGTCATGGAGGAGGGGGGGGGGGTTGAGAGTGATGGTGGTGGAGACTGGGGGAGTGATGGTGGTGGAGGCTGGGGGTAGTGGTGATGGTGGTGGTGGTGGTGGAGCAGGAGGCAGGCAGGGGGAGTGGTGGTGGTGGTGGAGGAGTAGGAGGCTGGGTGGTGGTGGAGGAGTCTGGGAGAGTGGTGGAGGCTGGTGGTGGAGGAGGCTGGGGGAGTGGTGGAGGGGGGCCGGTCCGGGGCTGGGGTCGAGGCCAGGAATGCAGTAAGGGCAGCCAGAGAACATTGTTGTCTAGTTGCGTCACCTGCCTCGCTCGCTCGGCCAGTTTACCTCCGCTGGTACACCCCTACATGGTTTACCTCCGCTGGTACACCCCTACATGGTTTACCTCCACTGGTACACCCCTACATGGTTTATCTTCGCTGGCACACCCCTACATGGTTTACCTCCACTGGTACACCCCTACATGGTTTATCTTCGCTGGCACACCCCTACATGGTTTACCTTCGCTGGTACACCCCTACATGGTTTATCTTCGCTGGCACACCCCTACATGGTTTACCTCCACTGGTACACCCCTACATGGTTTACCTTCGCTGGCACACCCCTACATGGTTTACCATCCGCTGGTACACCCCTACATGGTTTACCTCTGCTGGTACACCCCTACATGGTTCACCTCCGCTAGTGCATCCTTACATGGTTTACCTGCACTTGAAACCCTTACAGGGTCTACCTTAGTAGGTATACCTTTTCATGATTTACTACGTTTGGTGCACCCCTTCAAGGTTTACCTCACGTGGTAGACCTTCACAAGGTTTATTTTCTGTAATGAATTCCTCAAGATATTTAACCTTCGGGGTATACTTAAGATGATATACCCAGAGGTATACTACTATATAGTTTACCTCGGTGTTTGACCCATATATGGTTTACGTCTTGTGGTAGGTAGACTAATGTCAGTGACAAACCCATGGATGGTTAATATCTGGTCGTAAACCCAGAGATAGCCAGGTGAGAGGGGTTTACCTGTAGACATAAACCCTATACAACCAGGATGGTTTTTTCTGATTAAATACATGTAGATATCCAAGTTTTTGAGTTTACCTTAGGTGGTGAGGTGAACGTACACCAAATCGGGTATACCAAGGTTGTAAACCGCTGGTACACAGGAAAATCTAGCCACAAAGAAAGTTTGGTTTACCTGGACGAGAAGAGTGATTTACTTTTAACATGATGAAAGTATTAAAAGTATACCTTCGTATGCTCCTGCTATTACACACCATATCTTACCGATATTGCTTTCATCACACATCCGATATTACCAGCTTCATACTACCTTTATATATATTTCTCATACCACCGACATTGCTCCCATGGAACTCCCGATATATATATATATATATATATATATATATATATATATATATATATATATATATATATATATATATATATATATATATATATTGGAAAGGATCACAATTTTGCGCGTGATCAAGATATTCCTATGAGCCCACGGGGAAAATGAAACACGAAAAGTTCCCAAGTGCACTTTCGTGGACAATCACATGTTTACCAAATGGCGTCCTAGCTTCGTCTCTTCGATGTATATCAACTGACTGTTATATTTCTCTCTTGTGTGTCTCCCCTGATGATGTGATTATTACACGAAAGTGCACTTGGGAACTTTTCGTGTTTCATTTTCCCCGTGGACTCATAGGAATATATATATATATATATATATATATATTGGGCTCCAGGAAGTTACTTTAGAAAGGTTCTGTGACACCTGGACCATTCTAGAGAAAATGGTCCCGTGTTAATCATAAATAAAGCTAAATAATCCCATTTCGATTGAAAGCGTCCATATATTTGACGGGGTCAGTGAACAAGTTGGAAAGACAAAACTCTACGGGAAATAACAAGGTAACTTGACTCTTTAACATAAATGACATAAGTATTAGTAACGCCCTTATGAATAACGGCATCTGAATGATTTAAATGTTCATACACCAGTATTCTTTTCTTAATTCCGTAGGTCATTATGGCCGTTTAAAGCTAACACAACAAGTTTAAATCGTATTTTCTTTTTTTTTTTCGTTTCGTTTTTCGTTGAACTGGTATAAATATCAACTCTGACATTTGTTACAGAATTGAATAAAAAACGACGTAAGATTCGTTCGTGGGTCACATGATATAAACGAGCCATGTTTGTACAGCTGTATGTAACATTCATTTCCTCGTATGACACAGGAGACAGAAGCCTGCCAAATGTTGCAAGATAAACAGATTAAAATACGAGTCACACGCTTGACGAAAACGGGTTCCCCGTGCGGGGATAACTTATAGAAAATGTAATCGAAGTAAAGTAAATTTTAGATTTTGCGTATGTTATGGTCCAGTGTTACTATACAGTGGTGTTATTATAACGGATGTTGTTATAACAGTGCCAGACAGTGGTACACTAGGTAATATAATGGTCCAGTGTTATCATACCAATATCAGTGGTCCAGTAGGATGGTAGTTACAATAATGGTTCAGTGTTGCTAGTGATCTTATCGTAATGGACCAGTGTTACCAGTAGTTATTATATGGGACCAGTGTTACCAGTCGTATTATTATAACGGTCCAGTGTTACCAGTGTTACTGGGTAACATTCTTGTCACGAGACCTAAAGGACTCCTGTTATCTTGGTGGTTTACTCTTATCACCGTTACAATCATTATGGGCCCGTGTGTTATCAGTTCTGGTCTTACTATGTACATGACGTTTTCTTTGGTGTGTCACTTTAATGCTCAATATGGTTTGTTTACATAATTTGTCTGGTCTGTTTCTATAATTTGTCTGTACAATTTCTAACCTGGACTGTATGTATACTTTTGTATGTATATAATTTACCTGTATACCTCATTTCTTACCAGAGATGTATGTATTACTGGTTCAGTGGTCAGTATGTTTAATATGTATACTTTCTCAGTGTGTCTGTATGCATGACATTTGACCTTGTCATTGTTTTTAATATTGGAATGACTTGTATATATGATCTGTACCATGGTTCTTAGTTTAACCTTTGACATGGTCTTTATGTGTGACCTTTGACCTGACCTTTATGTTTCACCTCTGATTTGGTCTTTACATAACCTTTACCCTGATCTTTATGTTTGACCTTTGATCTGTATGTATAGCCTTTGACCTGATGGGTATGTTTAACCTTTGACCTGGCCTGTGTGTGTGATTATGGCATAATTTGCCTGACAATGTACCCTCTTGTTATGTTTAACCTTTGACCTGATTTGTGTGGTTTGACTTGGTTAGAAGACTTAACCTCTGACCCTGTTTAGAACATGTATCGTGTGGTCTGTATGTGTTAACGATGAAGTTAAATGACCGTATATCCGGTTGTGCGTCTTATCTGCGATTCTGTCTCCATCACTCTACTAGTCTGTGGGGGTCCTTGAAGTGTGTCATGACCTATTTGTACTGTACGGGGGAGGAGGGAGTTTCACTCTGGTGGTGGCTCCAATATCTTGGTCATTATCAGGTGTCGCACTGCCTCTTATATTTCTCTATGTTGTCTGCACTTACCGCATTCTTGTGCGGCTTACGCCATGCATCCACCATTCTTGTACTACAGAGACACTTCTTCACATCTTTTTTTTTATCCTGTGGTTTGCTTAATATCGTGTTATGTCCTCTGGTTGCTCTAGCCCTACACCTCTTGAAGACCTGATTCCTCTCCATGTCATCTCACTGTTTTTAAAACTTACAGGTTGTGATCAGGTCACCCCTCACTCCTCTCTTCCAAGTCAGTCAAAACCTTCTCTCAAGCCTTTCCCTGTAACTGAACTCTCTTAATTCTGGCATCATCTTTGTTGTCCTCCTCTGGACCTTCTCTATTAGCTCTTTGTGGTTTTTTAAGTGTGGTAACCTAACTTAATATGGATATAATATTATAGGTTTGGCCTTAAGTAGGATGTGTGTGTGTGTGTGTGTGTGTGTGTGTGTGTGTGTGTGTGTGTGTGTGTGTGTTTAGGTGTCTGTATTGTTGATCTTTGACTTTTGTTTGTTTGTGTCTGGCGACAGGTGAAGACGCGGGTTATCGAGGTGTACAACCATACCTGTTCGTACCTGCAGCAGCTTGGCATGCAAGACACTGACCTCTTTGGACTAGTAGCGACCATAGGTGAGTACAACCTTGTTACTCTTTGTTGTGATTAGCAGCGACCATAGGTGAGTACAACCTTGTTACCCTTGTTATGATTAGCCTTGTTAAGGGGAAGGTAGAGTCACTGCCCCATACATCATGATGGTCTATAATAATCACTGACCCTAATGACATGGCAGTTGTGATAGTTTATATACGTATTTTTTCTTCTTTTCTTCTTGGGAAATTAGTAGCGTCAGTAATCATTACTCATTACTCGTAATCAAACGATCATTCTTCAGTACCTTAATGATCAGTCACTGACCCGGACACTGCCGGTAACTGTCAAATGACCAACGAGTGGTGGTCACTGAACGGCAATATGCATGGGGGGGAACAGTGATGTGTATATGTATTAAACATTACCAAACCTACTGCAGCACAAGCTATGCTCATACACATCAGGTCACAGAAAATGGATACAGGTACAGTCAAGTATTCTGAGACAATGTCTACATAACACATTACCACACAATGTGCGTCGATAGATGATAATTGCCTTTAATCTTCAGCATAAAAATAATCCTGGAACCGTCACAAATATTTTAAAAAGAAGAAGAATTACTTGGAAAAGAAACTTGTAGATTTACAGGACTGTCGAAGGCCCAACAAGGTGGAGTGCTGTCGCCCATTGCAGTCTTTGGCTCGTATTCCAACCTCAGTACCGTTGGGTTTTGCTCTAGCACCACAAAGGCTCATCCTCGTATACCTCTGCCAACATTCTGTGACGTGGGGAAGCAGCAGGGTGACGGGGAGGGCCTGGACGAGTAGCTTCAGTGGGTGTGTGACAGACCAGCCTGGAGGTGCTGGCTATACAGGCACTGAGGACTGCGTCTACCGGCGGTTTGATCGCAGACCCAGCTCACGTGGGTGTCGAAGACCACACGTAACCATCGTAACCATTGCTTGGTTTCCCCTTGTTGCTGCTGCGCAAAATGGCGACCACCGCAGCTTCCTCTTTTTTCGAACAGCAGGAAGTCAAGGGATGTAGGTGAAGTGCAGTCATCCCTCTCCACATCCTGCTGGCCTTAAGACGGGGTGGGAGTGACACCATCTTGTGTGACGGTAGGGAAAGCCATCCCACACGGTCAGTGGTGCACAGCATCCACATGGTGGAGTGGTCTGGTGGAGGTGGACAGGCCTGGTACCCATCACCCACGGCCGGGAGGGGTAGCGCTGGCTCCCTTCACCCGGGAAGGCTCGCAACATTCGAACCCAGGTACCGGACACCAACAGCCACGAGAACCTTCCCGAGCCGCCAGAGGGGTACTGGTGTTCCACACCACGCCAGGGCACGATCTCCAGGCCTCTACGTACAGATGTGGACGTGCAGGCTAGCTCCCTGTGTGGTGGAGGAGCTCACCTCCCTCTGGTGGAGCTCACCTCCCTGTGTGGTGGTGGTGGTGGAGCTCACGTCCTTGTGAGGTAGTGGTGGTGGAGCTCACCTCCTTGTGTGTTGGTGGTGGTGGAGCTCACCTTCCTGTGGTGGAGGAGCTCACCTCCCTGTGTGTTGGTGGTGGTGGAGCTCACCTTCTTGTGGTGGTGGAGCTCACCTCCCTGTGTGGTGGTGGTGGTGGAGCTCACCTCCGTAAGGTAATTGTGAAAATTGGTCCCCCAGCTTACCTGGCCCACATTCCAGGGGGGTTTTTGCCTACCCCCTGGGGCTCGGGACGCACCCCAGGCCTACCCTCACGACGCCGCCAGGCTCTTCCCGTCACCCGCCCGACGTCTGGGACGAACACGACCATGCACACTGACTGAAGACCATGTACACTGTACCACGTTGTACAGGAGAAGCGGCACGGCAAATATGTACGCATGTTTACACTATATGTAGGAATACACGCGTGTGTGTGTGTGTGTGTGTGTGTGTGTGTGTGTGTGTGTGTGTGTGTGGTGGAGGTCATGGTAGCGTGAGGGAGGGAGGGAGGGTGTTGGTGATGAGGGAACGAGGGGGACGTGGTGAGGAGTGTTGGGGGAAATAACTGTGGTGGAGTGGTGGGGGAGTGGGAGACGGGCCCGACAGCCAGTCTTGGTTGATTGGCTCGTAACGACTCCTGCCTCGACGACCATAGTACACGGGTTGGGTCGTAACGACTCCTGCCCCAACTACCATAGTACACTGGTTGGGTCGTAACGACTCCTGCCCCAACGACCATAGTACACTGGTTGGGTCGTAACGACTCCTGCCTCGACGACCATAGTACACTGGTTGGGTCGTAACGACTCCTGCCTCGACGACCATAGTACACTGGTTGGGTCGTAACGACTCCTGCCTCGACGACCATAGTACACTGGTTGGGTCGTAACGACTCCTGCCTCGACGACCATAGTACACTGATTGGGTCGTAACGACTCCTGCCTCGACGACCATAGTACACTGGTTGCGTCGTAACGACTCCTGCCTCGACGACCATAGTACACTGGTTGGCTCGTAACGACTCCTGCCTCGACGACCATAGTACACTGGTTGGCTCGTAACGACTCCTGCCCCAACGACCATAGTACACTGGCTGGGTCGTAACGACCCCTACCTCAACGACCATAGTACACTGGCTGGGTCGTAACGACCCCTGCCTCAACGACCATAGTACACTGGTTGGCTCGTAAAGACTCCTGCCTCAACGACCAGCGGGAGTGTTGAAGCTTAAGTCCCACTGGATGATCTTGTGTGTATGGCGATCTGTTCCGAAGCGGTGAATATGACTGCGTGTCGAGCAAGCGGTGTACGTACACGAGACGGTGTGTATAGATGGAGGTGAATATGACTGCGTGTCGAGCAAGCGGTGTACGTACACGAGACGGTGTGTATAGATGGAGGTGAATATGACTGCGTGTCGAGCAAGCGGTGTACGTACACGAGACGGTGTGTATAGATGGAGGTGAGCGTCATGTATGATAGTAGTGTACTGGTAATTGGCCCACTTATACATACAGGACGGGGGGTGGAATTACTTTCTCCTTTCTCATACAACTGTTTACACTTGTTTGCTTTGTGCGTGTGTGTGTGTGTGCGTGTGTGTGTGTGTGTGTGTGTGTGTGTGTGTGTGTGTGTGTGTGTGTCATATACCTAAGTATATATGATATGTAGATATACGCTGCCAGGCGTATATCTACATATTATTGTCAAAACTTTGCTCCCATGGGTTTAGGCTTCCGAACTAGCGTTTAAAGACCTTTTGGCGTGCAGGGGTCTGCGTGGGCGTTAGGCAGGGGGCGTGGGCGTGGGGGTCAGGCAGGGGAGATGGTAGCGAGTGAGTAGGGGGAGGGGGGGGATCACTAGGCCTCTCTCGACCTTAGGCCTCCCTCCACATTTATCTTGGTAATCAGTTGTTATCATCGATGGTCAGCTGAGGTGGTCTGCGTCTGTGGTCACGTGCTGTGTTGTACGTATCAGCTATGTTGTATCCTAGCTACATCTCCTGGGTTGGTTTACTTGTCCCTGGGTCAGCGGTGTTATAGCCTAGGAGACTACTAGGTCTTGCTGGGTTCAGTTTACCTGTTGCTGGGTCAGCTGTGTTTTAGCCTAGCAGACTGCTGGGTTCGGTTTAACGGTTGCTGGGTCAGCTGTGTTATACCCTAGCTGCCTGCTGGGTTGGTTTACATGCTTTTGGGTCTGCTGTGTTATAGCCTCGCCCTTTTTAAGCCTCTGTTCAAGTGTGTCCTTGTGCCTCGGTTGCCGTGTTTATTTCCCCACAGGGTATGTGTTGCATGGAAGAAAACTGGAGACAGAGAAAGACGAATGAAGAGAAATAGAAAAAGGTGCGGACCGACCAGTAAAGAGCAGGAGAAAGAGACAGGAAGATAAAACGGAAATAGAAAGGCAGAGGCAAACAGAGAGAACTAAGGCAGAGACACAGAAGGGTGAACAGAAGCTGACACAGACAAGAGGGCAAAGACACGCATCCATCCAGGGATTAAAGATATGGTCGAAACAAAGACACGTCCGTCCAGGGATTAAAGATATGGTCGAAACAAAGACACATACGTCCAGGGATTAAAGATATGGTCGAAACAAAGACACGTCCGTCCAGGGATTAAAGATATGGTCGAAACAAAGACACGTCCGTCCAGGGATTAAAGATATGGTCGAAACAAAGACACCATCGGTCCAGGGATTCGACATATGGTCGAGACAGTCATACGTGCACACAGAGGCTAGAGAACACAGACACAAGAGAGACACAGAGATGGGAGGGCTGACGGGACCATACCGACCGACACACGTCACCACACACGTGTGGCACGTGAACTACGACAAAGAAGTGACCACATGCCCAGCACAGGAAGGAAACGGGAATTATCACGGCACGAGAGAGGTGGGTGTGTGTGTGTGTGTGTGTGTGTGTGTGTGTGTGTGTGTGTGTGTGTCACCAGAGGTCACGAAGCATGAAGACCTCACCCTCGGGGACGACAACAAAGAAGAATCCACAACGATGACAATGATGATGATGATGACGATGACAGTGATGATGACGCTGATGATGACAATGATGATGACAATGATGATGATGATGATGACGATGACAGTGATGATGACGCTGATGATAATGATGATGATGATGATGATGACGACGATAATGATGACAATGATGATGACTGATGATGATGAGGATAGGTTACGTACGTACCGAGAGGGTTCAGAAGGACGGAGGATTTGGGTGTAGGGAATGAGTGAGAGAGAGAGAGAGAGAGAGAGCGCCCCTCCCTCACAGTGGGACTGGGTCGAGGCGGGTGATGAGAGCGTTTGAGAGACGACCCCCTCTGGTGTGTAACCCCCCCCCCTCCCGCCCCCGCGCGCGTCCTGTCGTACACTGAACCAGGAGAACGAGTTACATGGCTCCAAAACCACCCAGAAGAATGTCCTCCGTCTTCAGTATCAATCCAGTGTCGTGGCTCAGTATCCTCTGTGCTGGTTAGAACATGGCACCCGGGGGTACGCCATACCGTTACATACGGAAGGTACAGGGTTTGTATTGTCTACAAAATACAGTAGTGTAGGATGAATACAGTGGTGTAGTAACCTGCCTATCACTAGGGTAGAAGGCGGCCCCGGGAACTGGCGTAATGTGGGGTGCTTGGTGTTGTCAGTGGGCTGCTGGTGTTGTCAATGGGTGGGTGGTGTTGTTAATGGGTGGGTGGTGTTGTCAATGGGTGGGGGGTGGTGTCAGTAGGTTACTGATGCTGTCAGTGGGTGGTTAATGTTGTCACTTTATAGCTGGTGTTGTCAGTGGGTTGTTAGTATAGTCAGTGGGTGGTGGTTGTTGTCATTTGGTGGCTGGTTACGTCTTCAGATGTCTGACGTGTTGCACATCCACCCACCCACCCACCCACACACACACACACACACACACACACACACACACACACACACACACACACACACCTTTAACAGCATTGGAGAGGTGGATGACGAATGGAATACACTAGTGAGGAACAAGTAGATGTGGACGACATGGTAAAGCTGTACAAAATTTGTAGGAGATGGTTCAAGAGATGGGTGGGCCCCACGAATGTAGGGTCCCACGAATGTAGGGCCCCACGAACGTAGAGCTCCCTCCCCCGTACAGTACACTGTCAGGACACAGCCATATCCAACAGGGGAGGCAACACGTGCATGGAGGGAACACGTGCAAGGAGGGAACGTGTGCATGGGACGGGGACAGGTGCAAGGAAGGGTTAAACGTACAGGGGGATACGTGCAAGGAGATACACGTACATGGGAGGGGGCACGTGCAGGGGAGGGTACACGTGCAGAGGAGGGATACACGTGTAGGGAAGGGGTACACGTGCAGGGGGAAGGGTACACGTGCGGGGGAGGGGAGGGGGGGTGTGCACGTGTAGGGCAGGAAACGTGTCTTTGTGAGTGGAATGTTGTGGTGTTGGCCAGCGTCTGGCGGCTGGCTGGCCACACTCTCACTGAGGAAATACCGTCTCTCTTTAACCCCTCTCGCCTCCCCCAACCCTCTCTCTCTCTCTCTCTCTCTCTCTCTCTCTCTCTCTCTCTCTCTCTCTCTCTCTCTCTCTCTCTCTCTCTCTCACACACACACACACACACACACACACACACACACATTAGGAGCACAATCCAGGGAATGGAACACGTGACCTACCATGAGAGGCTGGGAGAAGTGGACACTTGACAGTGTTTCAGTAAAGCCAGGAGAGATACCTGATGATGATGATGATGATGATGACCCGCGCACGACAACACCCACCATGGGTTAAGGCAAATAGTTGTCAAGATCCCCCCACCAGGAAGATCCACGATCATCATAAGAATATCACGGAATATTTTTGGATGTGATTATTACACGAAACTGAACTTGGAAACTTATCGTGTTTCATTTTCACCGTGGGCTGATAGGAATATATATATATATATATAAACTGTGCAGGGAGGACTGTTCATTGTACTACCGGGAGAGGTAAGATGACGGCAAGCAACAACTGCAGGACTATTTGAAAGAAAACGTGATGTACGGTCACCCCCTGTTGATTCCAGCACCGCCACACTGAAATGTTCGTCGAGGCAGGAGTAAGAGCACCCACCCACCAGTCAGGAAGGAAGAGGTGCGTTGAGCGGTACGCGCTACCCACGCCCTCGAGTCAAGACCCCGAGGTAGGAGGTCGTAAGGACTGTGCCTCCCCTTAAAGAACGACCCAGGGTATCATGACGGGACCACTGCAGAAGTAGACCCCACGGACCATGGTAGTCATAAAACACTTTACTTAAAACTAAAAAGAAAAAAAAAAAAACCTTTATCAACACTGGTAAACATTCCCTTACGAATGGGAATGCTAAACATTGGGGGGAGGGCGGGGGAGGTGGTTCATCTCACTGGTCGTGCCTATGTTTAAGGAAGGAGATAGAGAAACTGGACTGGGCTACAGACTAAGTAATTCTTCCCGGTGCGGTCCTCAAAACGTTGGAAAAGATAAGGCCAATGTAAATGTTGTTAACGCCAGAGTGATTCAGGGAAAGACTGGCGTGACCATTCCTAGTGTGGCCTACACCCAACCCAGGTGTTCATCCTCCCCTCGGGGCTGCTCGCATGCAAATAGTAATCACACACACTATATATATATAGTTGTATGTCAACTGACATATTTCTTGTATCTCCCCTGATGATGTGATTATTACACGAAAGTGCACTTGGGAACTTTCGTGTTTCATTTTCCCCGTGGACTTTATATATATAATATATATATATATATATATATATATATATATATATATATATATATATATTCAGTAGACGTTGGTATCATAACCATGTGAGGTCGCTGGCAGCATTCCGTGGTGTTGTCAGTGGGTAAGTGATGTCAGTGGAGGTCGCTGGCAGCATTCAGTGGTGTTGTCAGTGGGTGAGTGATGTCAGTGGAGCAGCGTGTTGTTGTTGTTAAGTGTTAGGCTGTTGTTGTTGTTGGTGTTGGTGTTGTTGTGGGAGGGAGGGAGGGAGGGAGGGAGGGCGGGCAGACAAGGAGGGTACACCAACACCAGGACCAGATTCCTCGTTCCTTCTCAGTCAAGGTTTTTGTTGAACCTTACTGGAGGTGGCTGCCTCCTGCCGGCCCGGCCCAGCCCGGCCCGGCCCGGCCTGTGTTTGTTTGTGGCCCGCCCTGGCCCCGGACTGTGGAGGGAGAGGGGGTGATGCTGGAGTTGTGGTGGTGGTAGTGATGGTGGGGAGACCTGGCTAGGGGATGGTGGGGAGACCTGGGCTAGTGATGGTGGGGAGACCTGGGCTAGGGATGGGGGGACGACCTGGGCTAGGGATGGGGGAACGACCTGGGCTAGGGATGGTGGGGAGACCTGGGCTAGGGATGGGGGAACGACCTGGGCTAGGGATGGGGGAACGACCTGGGCTAGGGATGGGGGAACGACCTGGGCTAGGGATGGGGGAACGACCTGGGCTAGGGATGGTGGGGAGACCTGGGCTAGGGATGGTGGGGAGACCTGGGCTAGTGATGGTGGGGAGACCTGGGCTAGTGATGGTGGGGAGACCTGGGCTAGTGATGGTGGGGAGACCTGGGCTAGTGATGGTGGGGAGACCTGGCTAGGGGATGGTGGGGAGACCTGGGCTAGTGATGGTGGGGAGACCTGGGTAGGGATGGTGGGGAGACCTGGGCTAGTGATGGTGGGGAGACCTGGGCTAGTGATGGTGGGGAGACCTGGGCTAGTGATGGTGGGGAGACCTGGCTAGGGGATGGTGGGGAGACTGGGCTAGGGATGGTGGGGAGACCTGGGCTAGGGATGGGGGAACGACCTGGGCTAGGGATGGTGGGGAGACTGGGCTAGGGATGGGGGGACGACCTGGGCTAGTGATGGTGGGGAGACCTGGGTAGGGATGGTGGGGAGACTGGGCTAGGGATGGGGGAACGACCTGGGCTAGGGATGGTGGGGAGACTGGGCTAGGGATGGTGGGGAGACCTGGGCTAGGGATGGGGGAACGACCTGGGCTAGGGATGGGGGAACGACCTGGGCTAGGGATGGGGGAACGACCTGGGCTAGGGATGGGGGAACGACCTGGGCTAGGGATGGGGGAACGACCTGGGCTAGGGATGGGGGAACGACCTGGGCTAGGGATGGGGGAACGACCTGGGCTAGGGATGGGGGGACGACCTGGGCTAGGGATGGTGGGGAGACTGGGCTAGGGATGGTGGGGAGACTGGGCTAGGGATGGTGGGGAGACTGGGCTAGGGATGGTGGGGAGACCTGGGCTAGTGATGGTGGGGAGACCTGGCTAGGGGATGGTGGGGAGACTGGGCTAGGGATGGGGGAACGACCTGGGCTAGGGATGGTGGGGAGACTGGGCTAGGGATGGTGGGGAGACCTGGGCTAGTGATGGTGGGGAGACCTGGGCTAGGGATGGTGGGGAGACCTGGCTAGGGGATGGTGGGGAGACCTGGGCTAGTGATGGTGGGGAGACCTGGCTAGGGGATGGTGGGGAGACCTGGGCTAGTGATGGTGGGGAGACCTGGGCTAGGGATGGTGGGGAGACTGGGCTAGGGATGGTGGGGAGACCTGGGCTAGTGATGGTGGGGAGACCTGGGCTAGTGATGGTGGGGAGACCTGGGCTAGTGATGGTGGGGAGACCTGGCTAGGGGATGGTGGGGAGACCTGGGCTAGTGATGGTGGGGAGACCTGGCTAGGGGATGGTGGGGAGACCTGGGTAGGGATGGTGGGGAGACCTGGGCTAGTGATGGTGGGGAGACCTGGCTAGGGGATGGTGGGGAGACCTGGGCTAGTGATGGTGGGGAGACCTGGGCTAGGATGGTGGGGAGACTGGGCTAGGGATGGGGGGACGACCTGGGCTAGGGATGGTGGGGAGACTGGGCTAGGGATGGTGGGGAGACTGGGCTAGGGATGGTGGGGAGACCTGGGCTAGTGATGGTGGGGAGACCTGGGCTAGGGATGGTGGGGAGACTGGGCTAGGGATGGTGGGGAGACCTGGGCTAGGGATGGGGGAACGACCTGGGCTAGGGATGGTGGGGAGACCTGGGCTAGTGATGGTGGGGAGACCTGGCTAGGGGATGGTGGGGAGACCTGGCTAGGGGATGGTGGGGAGACCTGGGCTAGGGATGGGGGGACGACCTGGGCTAGTGATGGTGGGGAGACCTGGGCTAGGGATGGTGGGGAGACCTGGGCTAGGGATGGTGGGGAGACCTGGGTAGGGATGGTGGGGAGACCTGGCTAGGGGATGGTGGGGAGACCTGGCTAGGGGATGGTGGGGAGACTGGGCTAGGGATGGTGGGGAGACCTGGGCTAGTGATGGTGGGGAGACCTGGCTAGGGGATGGTGGGGAGACTGGGCTAGGGATGGTGGGGAGACCTGGGCTAGTGATGGTGGGGAGACCTGGGTAGGGATGGTGGGGAGACTGGGCTAGGGATGGTGGGGAGACCTGGCTAGGGGATGGTGGGGAGACTGGGCTAGGGATGGTGGGGAGACCTGGGCTAGTGATGGTGGGGAGACCTGGCTAGGGGATGGTGGGGAGACCTGGCTAGGGGATGGTGGGGAGACTGGGCTAGGGATGGTGGGGAGACCTGGGTAGGGATGGTGGGGAGACCTGGCTAGGGGATGGTGGGGAGACCTGGGCTAGTGATGGTGGGGAGACCTGGGCTAGTGATGGTGGGGAGACCTGGCTAGGGGATGGTGGGGAGACCTGGGTAGGGATGGTGGGGAGACTGGGCTAGGGATGGTGGGGAGACTGGGCTAGGGATGGTGGGGAGACCTGGGCTAGGGATGGTGGGGAGACCTGGGCTAGTGATGGTGGGGAGACCTGGGCTAGTGATGGTGGGGAGACCTGGCTAGGGGATGGTGGGGAGACCTGGGTAGGGATGGTGGGGAGACCTGGGCTAGTGATGGTGGGGAGACCTGGCTAGGGGATGGTGGGGAGACCTGGGTAGGGATGGTGGGGAGACCTGGCTAGGGGATGGTGGGGAGACCTGGGCTAGTGATGGTGGGGAGACCTGGCTAGGGGATGGTGGGGAGACCTGGGCTAGTGATGGTGGGGAGACCTGGCTAGGGGATGGTGGGGAGACTGGGCTAGGGATGGTGGGGAGACTGGGCTAGGGATGGTGGGGAGACCTGGGCTAGTGATGGTGGGGAGACCTGGGCTAGTGATGGTGGGGAGACCTGGCTAGGGGATGGTGGGGAGACTGGGCTAGGGATGGTGGGGAGACCTGGGTAGGGATGGTGGGGAGACCTGGGCTAGTGATGGTGGGGAGACCTGGGCTAGTGATGGTGGGGAGACCTGGGTAGGGATGGTGGGGAGACTGGGCTAGGGATGGTGGGGAGACTGGGCTAGGGATGGTGGGGAGACTGGGCTAGGGATGGTGGGGAGACTGGGCTAGGGATGGGGGAACGACCTGGGCTAGGGATGGTGGGGAGACTGGGCTAGGGATGGTGGGGAGACTGGGCTAGGGATGGTGGGGAGACCTGGGCTAGGGATGGGGGAACGACCTGGGCTAGGGATGGGGGGACGACCTGGGCTAGGGATGGGGGAACGACCTGGGCTAGGGATGGTGGGGAGACCTGGGCTAGTGATGGTGGGGAGACCTGGGTAGGGATGGTGGGGAGACCTGGGTAGGGATGGTGGGGAGACCTGGGTAGGGATGGTGGGGAGACTGGGCTAGGGATGGTGGGGAGACTGGGCTAGGGATGGTGGGGAGACCTGGGCTAGTGATGGTGGGGAGACCTGGCTAGGGGATGGTGGGGAGACTGGGCTAGGGATGGTGGGGAGACCTGGGCTAGGGATGGGGGGACGACCTGGGCTAGGGATGGTGGGGAGACCTGGGCTAGGATGGTGGGGAGACCTGGGCTAGGGATGGGGGGACGACCTGGGCTAGGGATGGGGGGACGACCTGGGCTAGGGATGGGGGGACGACCTGGGCTAGGGATGGGGGAACGACCTGGGCTAGGGATGGTGGGGAGACTGGGCTAGGGATGGGGGGACGACCTGGGCTAGGGATGGGGGGACGACCTGGGCTAGGGATGGTGGGGAGACCTGGGCTAGGATGGTGGGGAGACCTGGGCTAGGGATGGGGGGACGACCTGGGCTAGGGATGGGGGGACGACCTGGGCTAGGGATGGTGGGGAGACTGGGCTAGGGATGGTGGGGAGACCTGGGCTAGTGATGGTGGGGAGACCTGGCTAGGGGATGGTGGGGAGACCTGGCTAGGGGATGGTGGGGAGACCTGGGCTAGGGATGGGGGGACGACCTGGGCTAGGGATGGTGGGGAGACCTGGGCTAGGGATGGTGGGGAGACTGGGCTAGGGATGGTGGGGAGACTGGGCTAGGGATGGGGGAACGACCTGGGCTAGGGATGGTGGGGAGACCTGGGCTAGTGATGGTGGGGAGACCTGGCTAGGGGATGGTGGGGAGACCTGGGTAGGGATGGTGGGGAGACCTGGGCTAGGGATGGTGGGGAGACCTGGGCTAGTGATGGTGGGGAGACCTGGGCTAGGGATGGGGGGACGACCTGGGCTAGGGATGGTGGGGAGACTGGGCTAGGGATGGGGGGACGACCTGGGCTAGGGATGGTGGGGAGACTGGGCTAGGGATGGTGGGGAGACTGGGCTAGGGATGGTGGGGAGACCTGGGCTAGGGATGGGGGAACGACCTGGGCTAGGGATGGTGGGGAGACCTGGCTAGGGGATGGTGGGGAGACCTGGGCTAGTGATGGTGGGGAGACCTGGCTAGGGGATGGTGGGGAGACCTGGGCTAGTGATGGTGGGGAGACCTGGCTAGGGGATGGTGGGGAGACCTGGGCTAGTGATGGTGGGGAGACCTGGCTAGGGGATGGTGGGGAGACCTGGGCTAGGGATGGGGGGACGACCTGGGCTAGGGATGGTGGGGAGACCTGGGCTAGTGATGGTGGGGAGACCTGGGTAGGGATGGTGGGGAGACCTGGCTAGGGGATGGTGGGGAGACTGGGCTAGGGATGGGGGAACGACCTGGGCTAGGGATGGGGGGACGACCTGGGCTAGGGATGGTGGGGAGACCTGGGCTAGTGATGGTGGGGAGACCTGGCTAGGGGATGGTGGGGAGACCTGGGCTAGGGATGGGGGAACGACCTGGGCTAGGGATGGGGGAACGACCTGGGCTAGGGATGGTGGGGAGACTGGGCTAGGGATGGTGGGGAGACCTGGGCTAGTGATGGTGGGGAGACCTGGCTAGGGGATGGTGGGGAGACCTGGGCTAGTGATGGTGGGGAGACCTGGGCTAGTGATGGTGGGGAGACCTGGGCTAGTGATGGTGGGGAGACCTGGCTAGGGGATGGTGGGGAGACTGGGCTAGGGATGGGGGAACGACCTGGGCTAGGGATGGGGGAACGACCTGGGCTAGGGATGGGGGAACGACCTGGGCTAGGGATGGGGGAACGACCTGGGCTAGGGATGGGGGAACGACCTGGGCTAGGGATGGGGGAACGACCTGGGCTAGGGATGGGGGAACGACCTGGGCTAGGGATGGTGGGGAGACCTGGGCTAGTGATGGTGGGGAGACCTGGCTAGGGGATGGTGGGGAGACCTGGGCTAGTGATGGTGGGGAGACCTGGGCTAGGGATGGGGGAACGACCTGGGCTAGGGATGGTGGGGAGACCTGGGCTAGGGATGGTGGGGAGACCTGGGCTAGTGATGGTGGGGAGACCTGGGCTAGGGATGGGGGGACGACCTGGGCTAGTGATGGTGGGGAGACCTGGGCTAGGGATGGGAGAACGACCTGGGCTAGGGATGGTGGGGAGACCTGGGCTAGGGATGGTGGGGAGACCTGGGCTAGGGATGGGGGAACGACCTGGGCTAGGGATGGGGAGGGACCTGGGCTAGTGAGGACGGGAGACCTGGACAAAACAGCAGTAGCCCAGTAGCTTGCCCCCAGGGCAGGCCTGTCCTGCTGCCGATTTTATGAACACGTCCTCATTGTGGAAGGCTCGCTCTGCGGGAGTTAGGTTAGGTGTGTTGCTCCACCAGTGTTGCCGCGTGTGTGTGTTGCTGCGAGGGTAATGTGTGCTGGAGGAGGGGTGAAGCGCGCGCGCGAGCGCATGTGTGTGTGTGTGTGTGTGTGTGTGTGTGTGTGTTGGTCTACGCTCCAGTAGGTGTTCCAGTAGGAATGTGTTGTTGGGTGTGTCTCTGAATAATGTTTTGCTTGCTGGAGTGTTGTCTTGTGTGTTGAGCCTGGGGTGATGATGACACACGCAGGCAGAGACACGGCGCCCAAGTTACGAGGGAGACGCGTTGCGGCGGACGGCTACGATCCCTCACCGTTGTCCACCAAGGAATGACGCAAGGAGACTGATGGCAGTAGACCTGATCCTTTCCATCAAGTTTCTCAACCAGATATGACGACGCAGTTCGTGAACAGTCTTCAAAAACGCGTAGGGATGTAATAACCAGGGGTTATAACGTGAAATTAAGCATGTCACTTTATAGAAAAAGATATATAGTGGTGTTTTTATAGCATACGAGTGGTAGATGAATGGGATAAAGTTATCGGATCCTAGATATGGACAACATACAATATCCCTAAAACCTATATAACAGTAGAGTTCAAAAGCCTTGTGGTAGTACCCCCTTCCTCTGGCCTGTGGCACCCCTAACATAAGACGGGAGATTGATATGTGCGGGAGGGTGAGTGTGACACCACGTTACTGCTGTTACACCCGTGTGACGATATGTGACCACAGGTGTAACACAACGCGTGAGGAACATGTACGTCAAAGCCTCTTGCATGCTTTTGTGTGTGTGTGTGTGTGTGTGTGTGTGTGTGTGTGTGTGTTATCCCCTGACGTCAGTCACTTTAATGACAAGTCATGCGGGTGGTGGAGGAAGGAAATACAATGGAATGTGGTCATGAACACACTTCCCGTTGCGTCCTGTGCTGACCTTCATCACTTAAAGAGCCTGGTGACGTAAAGGTCATGATCAGGGTCATGGCTGGCATCTTACACACACTATCTACGTACGGACTCCAGAGCCATCATATCTCGTACTGACACACTGGGCCAGGAAATGTTTGGTGTCCATTTACAAACAGGAAATTAAAATATTTCCGACTACTTTTTGCGAGTCTTCTACACATATTCGTGACCATTCTACATAAGAGAAAATATTGTGACCACTTTATATAGAGAAAATATTGTGACCATTTTAGAGAAATTACTGACCTTTTATATATAGAGAAAATATTGTGACCATTTTAGAGAAATTATTGTGACCTTCTATATAGAGAAAATATTGTAACCTTTTCTTATATAGAGAAAATATTGACTTTTTTAGTGATGAGGCAAATGTTGTTACTAATTTACGGAGTAAACTCTTTTAGTGATTTGTAACTTCATTTTTTTTTCTTTGACAGATGGAGAAAATGTGTTCGCAGATCCAGAGAGTAAACTCAGTAAATATGCCCCGAAGTCATGGAAGACCTCACCCAGTGTAAGTCCAACTTTAATCTTTATATTTTGAGACTTAACACTCAAGAGGTTAGACTTGACCCAGTGTAAGTCAATCTATGTATTCTATATTATAAGACTAAACCCTGAAGAGGTTAGACTTACTCAGTGTAAGTCAGATAATACAATCTATATTCTTAGACTTAACACTTAAGAGGTGATGCTGTACCCAGTGTAAGTCAAATTAATAGCCATTACACAATATTATGAGACTACAGACCTCTGTAGCTTACCTCACCTGGTGTAGGGCCAAGTAAACACTTTTATGTTGAAAGTTTTACTGAGTTGCTTGTTGTGTTGTGTTGTTGTGTAGTGGTGTTGTCTTCTCTGTGGTGGGAGTGTGACGTGATGGTGACGCGATGTGACGAGGGGGAGCGTGGGGGAGCTGGGTGATTACCAGGGGTGACTGTGTGACCCACGGGTCCTGGGGAGCATAGCAGGGGAGTGGCAGTGATCACTTGTGGGGTGACGAGATGGTGATGTCAGGGGTCACGGTAACATCTGGTGATGGTGATGTCAGGGGTCACGGTAACATCTGGTGATGGTGATGACACACAGGCTTCGGTGATGGTGATGTCAGGGGTCGCGGTAACATCTGGTGATGGTGATGACACACAGGCTTCGGTGATGGTGATGTCAGGAGTTACGGTACCATCTGGTGATGGTGATGACACACAGGCTTCGGTGATGGTGATATTGATGTCAGAGGTGATGATGATCGTCATGATTAGAGACATTAAGTGATAGTGATGACCCCTGGTGATAGTGACACACTAGCGATGACGTCGGCATGTAGCTGATGATGGTGATGGTGATGACACTGTTGAAGGGTCGTACCGCCGTGCTGAAGCGTCGAACCGCCGCGCTGAAGGGTCGCACCGCCGCGCTGAAGAGTCGTACCGTCGCGCTGAAGGGTCGTACCGCCGTGCTGAAGGGTCGAACCGCCGCGCTGAAGGGTCGCACCGCCGCGCTGAAGGGTCGTACCGTCGCGCTGAAGGGTCGTACCGCCGTGCTGAAGGGTCGAACCGCCGCGCTGTAAGGGTCGCACCGCCGCGCTGAAGGGTCGTACCGTCGCGCTGAAGGGTCGTACCGTCGCGCTGAAGGGTCGTCCCGCCGTGGTGTTAAGGGTCGTTAATGGGAGGGTGGTAGTACTGCCCGTAGGCAGTTTGTATCCACTGGATGTATATGGCGAGGCAACATAGGCCTACAGAAGGCCCCACCCCTCCGGCCAGGGAGAGGTGTCTCCTGGTGGTGACCTGGTCGAGATTCCTGCCTCCCGTCTCACAGAGTACGGGAGGCTGGCTAGACCCTGGGTAACCCAGCAGCGTAACGTAGCGCGTTGATATCCACCTGCGTTAAGGATTGTAGCCCGCGCCTTCGTTGAAACTGGTATCATATTTTCGTGATATCTTCTTCGGCGTGTGCCTGTGATGTATTCAACGCTTGATATCCTTCTTCTTTCGTTATCATCCAAGCCTTTTGATACATTCGCTTTTGTTTTTGTTTGAGCTACAAAATAGTACAAACATCAGTCTTTTGTTATCTAGTGAATGGTGTCGTAGCGTTTATGGATGACTTCTGTGGTGGCGAAATCAGCCATCAAATCTATATATATCGTCTCTTGTATTCCTTCTATAAAATATTGTACTTTGTAGCCTCTGTTATTAGCATATGATATCATACCGTCTATAACATATAATCCAGTGCATGATATCATTAACACATATATAAGTAGTCGTTG
>NC_092250.1:18079116-18206616 GCF_036320965.1 Panulirus ornatus
TTTAAAACTACATACAATATGAGTACTTAGCTTTTATCTCAGATTCCCATACTTTCATGTCAGTCATTTTGTACTTCATTTCCTGATGAGAGTTTTCTCATGTTTATCTATTATATTTGTGCTCTTTTATGATGTCTAATTACTTTTTACAGATTCAGATGGCCAAAGGGTTCATAGACCCTCCACAAGGGGAGGAAGACATTAATTGGTCACCCCCACAAGATGGCAGTGGAACTCGACAGAGTCCCCAGGTTTCACAACCTGCTGCCAGATCACAGTCTCCACCAAATGTTAGTACACCTGTGTCTTCACCGTCTCCTACACTTTCCTTCCCACCAATGGCATTCAACTCCTCACCCCTTCTTCAGTCTCAGAGGAGTGCCAATATCTCAGTTGAAGAGCTTCATGAACTTGCAATGCAAGACAGTGAAAATAATAATGTAGATGAAAACAGTAATGATCAGCAGTATGATCGGTATGCAAATTACCACCGTGAATTCAACCACCACCAGTTTGTACCAGACCAATCTGTCAGACCACGTGTAAGGAGACAACAGCCTGAGAGAGATGAACTTGATCATTTTCCTGTGGTTCATGAAGATACTCTCAGGAGACGAACTGGAAGTGGTAACTTCTCTCATCGTAAAAATTTGTCAGAAAGTGGCATATATTTTGATGCTACCACTTATGAATATGAAGGTCATAATTATCCTCATTTACCAAATCTCAACTCAAATCCTGGTGAGTGCAATTGCATATTCTTAATGTGGTTATATTTCATTTTAATTTGATAATGATTAAGTTATTCCTAAGCACTATTTCATCTTGCAGTCAGTTATCTGTAGTATTTAGTAACAGCTTAAAGCTAATGAATTCCATTTGATAAGCTAAAAGTTTACTGTGCTTGTTTATAGGAGTTGCTGTTTTCCCAAGAAATATTTGCTATAGAAACTTAACAGACCCTTAATCAACATTAAGTGCTGATTTGGTGATATGAAGAGAGGCCAGACTACACTCATGATATAGTCTGTTAATGAGCTTAGTTAGAACTTCCAATGGGATTTTTATAAAGTTTTAATCCCATATACATATAGGGTGTAGCAAGGTAGCATCATGAGCAGATAAAGAATGGGCTCATCTGCTTTTATCCACTCAAAAGCTTTAGTGTATAATACACTTAAATCAAAGCCATTTTACCCACAGCCAAGCTCCACAGACCTTTTGTTTTTTCCTCTTACTACTTCATATACCCTGGTTCATCCTGTTGTCAACACACCACTCCCTGTATATTACATTACTCCAGTTTGCTCTACATGCATGTATATGTGTATACAAGATGTGATCAAAAAGTTATATGACTTTGTTACAGTGGCTCTGTGGAGGTAGTGTACGATGCTGATGTGTAAATGTAGGTAAGTAAAGAAGGGTCTTTTATAAAGAGATTCTGATTCTGTTGAGGGATGAATTTAGGAGAAGTCACCATCAGCTGCTTGAAAATGGTCAAAAGTTTCTACACCATGACATCGACCTTCACATACTACTGTCTCCATTTAGTAATTGTTGATAGAAAAAATCATGTTATACCAAACCCTCTTTTACCAGACTTTGCCGCATTTATTTTTTTCTCCTGTTCCCAAAAATCAAAACAAAGCTGGAATGTAGAAGAATTGATAACATTCTAACCATCCATAATAATTTGAAAGCAGAACTTGATTAGTTCACAGTTGAAGACTTTCAGCATTGCTTCCAAAAATGGCAGAATCATTGGGAGACTTGCATATCACAAGAGGGAGATTACTTTGAAGGGAACTGCATATGAAAATGTTGTATGTACACATTTCTTTAAAATCTAGGCAAAGTCTGGGAACTTTAGATCACATCTTGTATGTATGTATGTATTCACATATTGGCTGTTGTCTCCCTTTAAAACATTATATAACTATGGCTGCTATTTGAGGGTGAAAATAGGTACTTTTAACTTCACAGCTTTCTTCATTGTACTTTTATTACATAATATGGGACTAGTTTCTATCTTTAAACACATTCTCTTCTTTGTTTTGAGAGTGAGAATAGATGATTCCAACTTCATAGTGTTTTGAGGGTGAAAATAGGTGATTGTAACTTCATAATTTACTTCATTATTCTTGTACATAATATAGGACAAGTTATGTCTTTGAACACATCCTCTTCTACTGTTACTCTGTTATCTAATACAAACATTAATCAACAAGTTTTCCAACGTTGAGTTGCATAGATAATGCTTTCTTTTTCAAGGTTCCCTTGCATGAAAATGGTACTGCATGCGGTTATCTCTAACCTAAGTGATCAGTATCAAAAAGTTCATTTAAACATTTTAGGACCTTGAACCTCAATATATTTTTCTCCCTTGCAGATCTTCATGACTGCACAAATAATGGAAGGGATTTTTTGATAGAATACTGACATTGTATGGACAGGTATTCTAGAATACTGACATGGTATGGACGGGTAGAGAGAATGGATATGGAGAGAGATTAACCAAAAGAATGCATTAGAGAAGATATAGTGGGAATGAATATGAAGGAAAGCAAAGGACAAGGTGGGATGATAGATTGAGGTAGTGTTTGTTGTGGAAGCAGTTTACTGATTGTAGAATCTGTGATGTGTTGAGATTGTTGGCAGATTTTGCATGATTCATTGTGATGCATTGTGGGAGAAGGTATGTAAGATATAGATTTAAGAATTTATTGATAGAGTGGTTGTTGTTTAGTCAGTGTTTAATGTTTTTCATTTGATGAAAAGGATAGCTAATTAAGGTAATTTTTTTTATAGGATCAGATAGGTTGTTACCACGATTACCTAATCCTAATGATATTAGGAATGAACACCTAGATCATCGACACTACTGCCAGTTAAGAGACTCATTCTCATCACAGTCTCAGAGTAGAAGGCTCCCTGTTAATTCAAGGGGTGGTGGATATGGACCTCATTCACCACCACCCTCTGAGGATATTACTCAGGGAGCTCAAGAGCTGCTAATGAACTTTACATCCGATACTTTACGGAGGAACCACTTGAGTGTGCCTGAATCTGTCTTCATACATCAAGGGTTAGAACTTTATTAAATTTTTTGTATTTATCTTGGTGAATTGGTTTTGCCATTTATTTCTTAGGGCAATGAAATATTTCATGTATTATCTTTGATCCTGAGGTTTTTTTGCATAGCATAGTTAATATGACTAACCTGTATCTTTTTCTGGTAACTTCTTAATTCATGATTTAATATTTTTTATTCAGTTTCAGTAAACCAGTTTGGAGTAGAGCTGGCCAAGAGTTATTGTTACTGGCTGATAAGTTTGAAAATACTGAAGCACGCCGGAGAGTTAAGCGTATGGCTGAGACAGTAGATATGAGGTCCATTAACATGGAAAATTTTTTCCAACTCTGTGCTGAACTATTTCATGTAAGTGTTGTATCAGATTCATTTTCATATCTGATTCCCTCTTCTTCTGTATTTTGTCCTATTTCCTTGAAATCTAAGGTTAGTTAAATGTTCAGAATCTTTCCTATATATTTTAAGTTATCATACATCTCCATATCTTCAAATACTGAACACCTACCAAGAATACTTTAAAGCATTTGAAGAATTTGATGTCTATTGTTATATGGTATTTTGAAGGAATTGCACTTTGCATGCAGTAAGAGGTGACACTGTTAACAAGGTAAGTTACCTCAGTATATTTAGAAAATGAGAAAAGTTGAAGTAGGAAGGAGGAATATGATTAAAAAGGGTATGCCAGGGGAAATAATGAGAGAGAGAAATGGAAATCAGAAATCTATATGACTGCTTTCATGGGTGTGTGAAGCCAACTGATATGGAAAGAGATCTTTATGAAAACCAGTATTTTAGTTAATGTATTATTAGTTGTAAAAGTAACTCTGTCTATCATTACTCCAAATTTAGTGGATGGTTCAAGTGATACAACCTCCCCAACATCAGTCACTCACATTTCCAAAACCCATTCTCTGTGTGTCTCAGTGAACCATGGACTTCTATTCTAATAAACATACTTCATACTTCTTCACATGGCATTCTCAATTCGATTTTTCAGTTGAAACCAAAATATGTATCCATACTAGCTTTATTCACAAAATATATCCATTCCATCTGATCTCCAGTTATTCCTGTAGCATTTAAATCTGAATCATCTCTGTCCTCATTCAGTTCTCTTTCTACATCTGTTCATCTCTTTCATAGTCATGCTGTCCTCCTTGTATTTTCTACTGCTGTAAATAATTTTGAACAGCCTGTCATCTGCCACATACTCTCCCTGACTGTACCTTCCTAAATGGCATTATCCATGTTATTTGCAGATTATTTCACACTACGACTTTTTTCTATATCTTTTTTTTTTTTTTTATTTTTTATTGGAACTGACATGGAATGGGCTGAAACATGCCCTAATTATGGCCATCTCCGATGAAAAAGATAGAGTGCAAGGATAAGAATAAGATTAATAATAGCTCACTAGGTGTTTTTAGACCAAAGTCTTGAGAGTGGAAGGGATGTAGGTAGGAAAAGGGGAAAGATGAAAGAAGAATTCTATAGCTTTGCTATTGAGGAAAGAAGGTATCATGATGATTAAACCTCTTGTGGCTGAACCTTACGCAGAATACATGTTTCACACCCTTCACCCCAATCCAAAACTCTAAGGTACCATAATATCTCAGCTTGTCTTGTAGACCTTATTGGTGTAATTTTTCCTTTTCTAAAAGTACCCACATCTATCTCTTTTGTACTTTCATCAGTTATTCTCCTCATTTTCCTTTCAACCATAAGGACCTATATTTTATGTCAAAAGGGACTACATTTTTTTCTTCTTGTGTGTGTGTGTGTGTGTGTGTGTGGACACTCAGACACTGGAGTCCCTAGCCTAACACAGGCTAGCATAATAGGCAGAGATGCCCAGCTCCTTGATTAGCTACCCTTTTTAGTTTTAAGAAGTAACGTCTTTATTTTCCCAAAATGATTTAATAGATTATGACATCAATCAGTAGCAGTGAAATGATGCATACTAGGCAGTCCTTTCTTGTCAAGCCCTTGGTCGGTCATAAAACAAGTTTATCTTCATAATTTCTTCCATAAGTTTCCCCACTACAAGTGTGATATTATGATATGGTTTATTCACCCCTATTTCTATATATACTCACCTAGTTGAATAAGAATAAACTTGAGAAAATTGTTAAGAAAGCTAGGAAATTGGGTGCAGACTCTAAAACATTAGATATGCTGTATCAGGTGTGTGCAGTGAAGCAGGTGAAGATTATGCAAGATGCAACCCATCCTCTACACCAATGCTATGTATTTTTAAGGTCGGGAAGACTGTCTTTGCCTATACATTACTCCAATAGATTCAGGAAATCATTTGTACCAAAAAGCATTCTACTGTTTAACTATCTAAAGATGTTGTAACTCCTCTGTGATGGAGCTTCTGAGTGCAATAGATGGTTCTTTATGATATTTTATGTGGTACTTTTGTGTGATATTTTATCATCTTTATTTTATAATTCTTATACTTTCTAACTCTGAATTGAGCTTTTAGCCATAAAGAATTTCATTTTGTATCATGTATTCAATTCGACAATACAGACATCTTAATCCATTTAACTTTGTCAGTCATACTGGAAACCTTACCATCTATGCAATTAGTGTAACAATCACTGCCTTTCATCTGGTTATCAGCCAAAAAACCTTTTTCCATGTTCAGAACCGTACAGACTTTCATAACCCATTCATCTGCAGCCTTATTTGTGCTCTTCACTTACTGTACATGCCAGTTTTTCCGTATTTTATGTGCATTGCTGATATCACTTCTTTTATAATGCCTTCCTCTCCCCTCAAGTCCTACCATACCACCAAAACCCATTTCTCTGTTAACATAGAACCAGTCAGTTTTCATCATTTCCTCTGCACTTCTTACAAACCTCATCTTTTTTCACAAATCATGTCTCAGTCTTTTATAGTGACTGTATTTTTTGTACATTGGTCTCCCTGCTGCCCTTATTGCATGTCCAAAATAGTTTGTTTTTCATGTTTAGATTTTCATTTAGTTCTTTTACAACTTTTATATTCTTTTCCTGTATTGCTATGCAGTTGTTTTATTTTTAAAGATATGGTATAATTCACCCAAATATTTCCTTTAACCCTTTGGCCATATGGCATCCCAATAACAAAGCAAATAAATAAACTGTTTTATTAGGTTGATTAATTAATATTTGGCTTTTTCAGGATGGAATTACTCAGGAGCGTATTGTTGCTTTGTTTACCTTTGTGGGTGATGTTGCAGTCTATCAAGTTCAACTACGGGGAGAAGAGTTTCTTCAGTTATTAATGAAGTGGTCGTTGAAATATTTGGTTGACCATGTGTGTCGTTGGGTACAAGAGGCTGGTGGCTGGGTGAGTAATTTCAGGCCTTTGTGTAGCTATTTAGCACTAAAGCAGTCATCCTGCTGTCTTTCTCTCTTTCTACAATGTTTCCATCCTAAAGAGTTGGTTCTTCAAATACCTGAGACATCCAGATTAATTCTTGTATTTTCTTTTATAATGATTATTTTAAATTGAGCTCAATACATTCATAAGTAATGCTTTTGCTTATGTCATCTCAGATTTTCTTTTTTCATACATGTTTGCTACTTCTTGTATGAGCGAGGTAGCACCAGGAAAACAAACAAAAAAAGGCCCCTTTCGTTCACACTCGGTCTCTAGCTTTCATGTGTAATGCACCAAAACCACAGCTCCCTACCCATATCCAGGTCTCACAGACCTTTCCATGCCCTGGTTTAGTCCATTGACATTATGTCAACCCAGATATACCACATCATTCCAAGTTACTCTGTTCCTTGCATGCCTCTCACCCTCCTGTATGTTCAGGCCCCAATTGCTCAAAATCTTTTTCACTCCATCTTTCCGCCTCCAATTTGGTCTCCCGCTTCCCCTTGTTCCCTCTCCTCTGACATATATCCTCTTTGTCAGTCTTTACTCACTCATTCTATCCTTATGTCCAAACCATTTTAACACACCCTCTTCTTCTCTCTCAACCACACTTTATTTCCACACATCTCCTTCACCCTTTTGTTACTTACTCGATTAAACCACCTGACACCATATATTTTCCTCAAACATTTCATTTCCAACACATCCATCCTCCTCCACATGACCCTATTTATAGCTCATGCCTTTCAGCCTAGAACATCGTTGGAACTACTATTCCTTCAAACACGCCCAATTTTGCTCTCCGAGATAACTGTTCTTTTGGAGGAGACCTGTTGTTTAAGAAGTTTGCTCTTATTTTAATGGTTAATCCTCAGAAGGTACCCTAATCACAATATTCTTGAGCTGTTGCATCTTATAGACTGGGAGGGAAGGTGCTTTTACCTGATAGTTTAATTATGTTAACCAATGACTGGCATGATTTGTAGAGCAACTTTAGGAGTTTTTAAATTTAAAGAAAATTATTTGTGGGAAATTTCTGGGTAAAAATCATACAAGCCTTTTATTCTTTACTAAATTCATATCACTTTTGGCAGGTTGCTGTGCTGAGCTGTGGAGCAAATGCCTTGTATAGAAGTGCTGTATTTGCTTTCTGTGTATGTGGAACAATTGCAGCTGGTGTGTTCATATTTAAAACTTTAAAAGACTGGTAACATTCTTGATATACTAGGATGTAAAATTCATCTTCATCAGATTTCTCTGTTCATCAAATCTTCTTTCACTTATCAACCTTGTGTTGAACCTTCTAGAAGGTTAATCACTTCGCATCCATTGTTACATCATATTTAGAAAAAGTTCATGTTAGATTTTTAATAAGTATATGAATTTATGTTCAGTTATCTTTATTATTTTATGTGGAAAAATATGGTATTAATGACAAAATAAAGAGCTTTTGGATGACTTGTACTAATTAATGGTGAAGAGAATTTATTTGTGATGTATTATGTTAATTAAAAGAATGAACTGAATGTAAAATTTCACTTCTGGAAGAAAATTTTCCTGCTATGAAGACTGCATTACAGGTTTGGCACTTATGAAAATGAACTCAGTCTTGTCCAAATGGAACATACTTGATTAAGATTACAAAGAAGGCTTGAATTAGAACAAGGGTATTTGAATATTTTCTCTAATTACCAAGAGGTTTTGATAGAACGAGTTAATCTGAAGGATATAAAATGCAACATTTTCACATTGATTAATTTGACATTTAAGTATTTGATTTTAATTGTCTAATGAGACTTTTCATGCTCACATATTATGTGTTTACAGTTGATTCACTGTTTCTGTTTTTATATTAAGATGATTAATTAATCTGTAACTATGATAGTCCCGGCACAAACCTTCTCAGGTTGTACCAGTACCCTTTTCCATATAAACATTCCTCTTATAAAGGACCCCTTCCTCTCTCTCTCTCTCTCTGGCTATGATGATCACTGCACATATTTGAACACCCCTCGTATGCATGATTCCTGTTTCCCCTTGTAAGTGATTCCTATACACACTCCTCCTTCTCGAGACACCTTAATGCAAGGTGCCGCATTCAGTTCCACCAGCCACTGTGAGCACTGCATGTATTGCCACACAAATTTACCCTTATGCATTTACTCTCTCACACAATGTCCCTTCATCATGTAAGTATTATATCCATACTCCTTTTACTCATCTTGTAATGTTCTCTCATATTCGTTCTGTATACATTCATTCATTTGTTTAGAAGATAATGATATTGAAAATGTACATTAGAAATATATGTCCTCACAATCCAATGGAAATTTTGTTGTCAAAGACTTTTTGTTCTTGCGTCTCACACATATAGTAAGAAATTTGTTGAAACCACAAACGTCACTTAGGATTTTATAGACCAATCACACTGCTCTGAAAGAACTTGAAAATAAGCAAACAGGACCAAGTGTGGCTATATATTGCTAAAGAATGGTGCAAGGAAGAGCTAATTTTTGCAATCTTTATGTTTGTATTCACATTCGGTATGCCAGTTAGTACAAGTAATCACCAAGGACCACTGGCTTGCTCCTATCAGCATATTTACTTTATGGACCTCTTTGCAAACTACTAGTTTTGCTGTACCTTTCTTAGTGTCTTCCCTCCAAAATGAGCCACACCTTACTTCTTTGAAATATACTAGGCATCATTCTTTTCATATTCAGTCTTTGCAAATGGCCATTATACCCTGGCCCTTCTGTTTCTATCTAACATTCAAGTGAATGTCAGCCTTTTAACATTTACAGGCAGACATGAATATATAGTGTAGTGAGAGCTTCACCATAATGCTGCCTTCTCCACCCAACATCTCTTTGCCCCAGGTATGTCCAGTCATGAGTCACTATGCGACACAACCAAATGACCACTTTACTCCAGACAGAGGCATTGTGCCAGAGTTAGCCATACTGATACCTCAAATGTTTGTTCAGTTTTGTGTAAGCCAAAAGAAAATTTCAACATGGTGAAATCTTGTACAACTCATCCTGAAAGGTCATTGTGACAGTGTTAATGGTCGACTCAAGGACATGACAGGAAGCAGGGACCAAGGGTAGGGATTGCAGATAGATTCTTCACTAGCTTCAGTATCAGACCACTATCTGAAGATTTCTAACGACAGTGAAATGAATTTAATGTCTGAGCTGCATTTTTGTGATTATTTGGAGTTTGTGTGGTCAGTGACACCAACAGTATCATATGGGTCAGCTAGTTTCATATTAGATTATAAGCACTGTTATATTGATGTATACCATCTAATTGGTATTTGGTAAACTTGCCTTTAAATTGGTTAATATTATGGTTAACATAAAGCCGGTATTCAGGCTGCCTTATGGAAAGCAGGTGACATTATTATGTCTGAGTTCATGGAAGGGTGTTATTGAATAGAACCACCATGAGGCTTATTCTTAATGGCTTTTAGTTCCTGTCCTTGGCCCCTGGCTAGTTCTTCAATCTTATGTTTGCTTTTACATACATATTACTATCTTTATCATGCCCTTCAGGCCTGCCATAGGATTGCATATCATTAGGTGCAATAATTCAACCCTCTCAGTGCACAGTTGGTTTTCTTGTTCTGTTCAAAAAAAGAAAAAAGAATTGCTTAATAAAAAAGTGCGCAAACATATAAAAACCATTATTTAGAACTTAACCATAGTTTATTCAAAACTCAATATTTTTAGGGTCAATCAATCCTAAGAATGCAAAAAAAAGTTTTAATGTTTTGTATTTGTATGATAAGATGTGTAAAAGAAACTTATCAAACCATTGTTTTTCTTATGACTTAAGGAAGTAGAGATAAGGGGGAGATCAGTACAGGATAAAAGAGTTACTGAGTCACTTAATAGAATAATGAAGGGTAGAGGTGTAAGTCCTCTGACGTATGCAGCTGAAGCATGGACATCGAATGGGTTACAGAGGTCAAGAATCCTGGCTTTGGAAATGAGTTAATTGAGAGGAACATGTGGTGTGACAAGATAGAATGAAGAAAGTAATGAGTGCCCTTTCTAGGAATCAAAATTGTTTTGACACCCATAATTATGTGAACTGATGTTCAGTCCAGAAAAGGGATTAAATAAAGAAAAGAAAGTGTACAGCTTTTTTTTGTCTCAACTAGAAGAGTTACACTTGTTTTATATTGTGATAATTGTTCTTACCTGTCAGGTTTTCGTAAAAAAAAAAGTGAGTTGGGCTATCAGTGTGGACTGCATAGATGTCATTTGGTATGCACAATCAGACCACAAAATTACTTTTACTCCCTCAGTGTTGAGTATTAGGACAAGCTGGTAAAATATTCTGAACAAAGTTCTTGCATCTAGCTTTGCATTGGTAGCCCTGCTTTTCTTATATAGGAATATATGGAGCCACCAGTGACACTATTCCCATTACTCACCATAATGCCATAACATCACAATCATGAATACCAACCCTATCAAGGTGACAGAAGTGGTCAGCTTGATATCCTTTGCATCCAGGGTTGAACTAATTTATGGTGTTACCCTACCCCTCCACATTTAGCTTTAGAAATTCCTAATTTTCCATTAGTTCTGAGCTTTGCTTTTTAGGTGCAGTGTGATCCTTCATGTGTCATAAGGTTTCTGGAGACCAGAGAAGTCATTTCTAACTTTTGGATGGTTTCATTGTAATTGAATTGTCCAGGAAGAAGTTTTAAAAATGTGAGTAGCTTTGGAAACCTTCCAAAAGCTTGGGCTCATTCTTACCCAGGAAATATTTCATCTTAAGTTGTCACTAGATCCTTTTTGATGGGAAGAAGAAAGTCCAGGATATGGTTCAAAAGTCTTTTTGAAATATTTGTCTTTGTAAGGCAATGGAGTCAATTGGAAAAAGATCAAAATGGTGATTCACCTCTGGCTCATAAGGTTTGTTATTCAGTATATCAAAAAGATATCATTTTACTGCCTTTGGTTTTTATAACTAAACAAGTGGATGGTAAGACATCATCTTGAAGCACAGATTAAGTGGAGAACTGCAAGCAACTCAAGTGTTATCAGATAAAATTTGTATCACTGCTGTCACTGGGCTAACTACTTAATTTGGTACTGTAACAAAGAAATAATGACAGTGGTAATACAAATGAAAAACTGCGTTCCTCAAAACTAAGTATCCTTATAATGCTGCAGGACTGCTCTAATGTCATATGATATGTAACAATTATTATCTTACAGTGCACAAATTTAATCTCTCCTGATGTTAAGAACCATCCCTTTGGTGACTCATAGCACTAAGTAAAAGGTGTAGAATTAAACGAGGAATATATGCAAGTGTTCTTATTGCAAGTTCAGAGCATCTTTAAGATCTTGATACAGAGAAGTTAACATACAATGTTGGTCTAAGTTTGTTCCTGTTTTACTGAAATGTTTGTAGGAAGGGTTGGGTTTTGAACTTCATTATAACGTGAAACAAAGCACTTGGTCATGATACTCCATGTTTTTTGCTCATGTGATACACTTGCAGCTGTAGATCAATATTAAACCCACAGTGCCTTACCCTGTCACAAAAATGACTTTTTGTGCATTAGATGGTTGAAAACATTCTTCCCCTCATCTAACTTAAATGACATTTTTGAAACAACAGTATAAACTGAATCTTCTTTTATAGAAGTGAGCTTTTTCCACATTTTATATTGGTACTGAGCTATCAACATTTTAAGAACAATCTAAACAAATCTTCATCTGAGTATTATATAATTAAGTTCTAAGAGATCATTAACCATGCCTCAGATCTGCAGTTTCATAAAGTACTTAAATGTTATGGGACATTTGTGATATATTTTTTACTTTGTATACAATTTGATTTTATTACATATTTGCCTTATGTACACTTTTGGACTAAAGTTTTGAGACATAACTGAGCAAAGCTGTACTGAGCCCCATATTGATAAGCAATGACAGGAGGCCCTTTACAGCTTTAACCAGGAATGTACCAGGCTCTGAGATTTCAATGATGCCCCAGAACTTTTGTCTTAATGGAAAATGGTATTTAGAAATATTGTGACATTTAGTATTATTACTCGTATAATAATATTGGAAAAATATATTTCTGATGAATTTCACGGTTGTATAGAACTTAAAAACAATGTTTAAACCAATAAGTGTTCAGAGTGGTTCAGATATTGTATTCACTTGGTAATAAATCCCAAATTTTTCAAATATTGTTTTTGCCTAATAGCATTAACTTTCCTTATTATCTCCCTACATTGTATATGCTGTGAAAGTGTTATGTCTCAACCGTTGTCTGTCAGTATTTTGTTGTAACCAAGGTTTTGAAAAATGATGGACTATGCATGAAACTTTTGTTTTATAACTTTATTTTTGTATGATGAAATCAGCTGGGATCATGGAAAGTACATGGAAAAATTGATGTTTAGGTAATGTGTACATTGTATTTATGTGAAATCCAATTTTTCTCTAATTATAAAGAAAAGACCTCCGTGTAGAATCTACATCTTTTTTGTACAGACAGCTGGGAAAGTATGGTTACACTTTTGGTATCACACTTGATGACACAACAGATGAAAGAAACTGAACAAAGGTTGTGACTCTTGTGTCATGCTGGTATCCCTATGGATGCCTTATATGGGTAAATGTGGATTGGCAGTGATACACAGATACATCTATGCTTATTTGTATAATAGGTAATTCATATGGTGTCATTGTGATTTTAATTCATAATAAAACATGGTATTCATGTCATCTCATAATACTAAATTGTGCATGTGGCGTTGTCCAGCACCTCCACATGCTAATTTGTAAGGATGATTCTTGTCAGGTAGGTCATATGGGAAACAGTCACATGATGTGATTATTTGTTTTCACCTTGCCCCGATAATAGATGTTAGGGGACACCTGGAACTTCATTAGGTGACCAAAGATGTCTGAGTGACCCATTCCAAAAACAATTAAAAGAGGAAATGAATATATAAACTGGCACTGCTGATGCCTGTGGGTTGACAGCAAGTGCATCACATAAGACAGATCTGAAACCATATAATGCCACTTGTAAATTACTAAGTCTTATGAAAAATGATCCACTTGAGGCATGACTTATGTATGTTTGTAAGAATAGGTATGAACAGTAAAGAAATAACATGATGGAACTTCTAATGTTGTTGATTATTAGGCCAGGCACATCGAAACAGATTTACGAACCCTTCAAAAGTGACCAGACCCATAGTGCTCACTCTGATATCCATCGTACCCAGCCGTAATGATACTTTTCCGGCTGACTGTACGTCATCATTTCCTTGTTACCTATTCTGTGGTCTAACTGCATCCGAAATGCATTTGCTGCTATCCATCATAGTGGCCCATGGTTAATCTTACATTCCTGCTCATTTATAGCTTCAAATACTCTTCAGTTCTTACATCATCATCCACATAGTCTGCACACCCACTTCTTTCTTGGCGTGTTCCTTCCTTTTTCCTGTATACTTGTAGTTGTCCTTCTTTCTTCCACCCTTTCCTTATGCCCAGATCAGTGCAGTACTGGGTTTGCTGTACATGTAGTGCTTTTTTTTTTTATTCCACACCTTCCTTTTAATATCCTCACAACACAGTAAATAAATTTAGTATCTCGTCTCACCAAGATCTTTGGCATTGCCAAAAGGTGAGAACAAAGGACGTAAGGGGAGTGGGGAGGAATGGGATGTATTTAGGGAAGCAGTGATGGCTTGTGCAAAAGATGCTTTGGCATGAGAAGCATGGGAGGTGGGCAGAGTAGAAAGGGTAGTGAGTGGTGGGATGAAGAAGTAAGATTATTAGTGAAAGAGAAGAGAGGCATTTGGATGATTTGTGCAGGGAAATAATGCAAATGACTGGGAGATGTATAAAAGAAAGAGGCAGGAGGTCAAGAGAAAGGTGCAAGAGGTGAAAAAGAGGGTAAATAAGAGTTGGGGTGAGAGAGTATCATTAAATTTTAGGGAGAATAAAAAGATGTTTTGCAAGGAGGTAAATAAAGTGCGTAAGACAAGGGAACAAATGGGAACATCAGTGAAGGGGGCTAATGGGGAGGTGATAACAGGTAGTGTTGATGTGAGAAGGAGATGGAGTGAGTATTTTGAAGGTTTGTTGAATGTGTTTGATGATAGAGTGGCAGATATAGGGTGTTTCGGTCGAGGTGGTGTACAAAGTGAAAGGGCTAGGGAGAATGATTTGGTAAACAGAGAAGAGGTAGTAAAAGCTTTGCGGAAGATGAAAGCCGGCAAGGCAGCGGGTTTGGATGGTATTGCAGTGGAATTTATTAAAAAAGGGTGACTGTATTGTTGACTGGTTGGTAAGGTTATTTAATGTATGTATGACTCATGGTGAGGTGCCTGAGGATTGGCGGAATGCTTGCATAGTGCCACTGTACAAAGGCAAAGGGGATAACAGTGAGTGCTCAAATTACAGAGGTATAAGTTTGTTGAGCATTCCTGGGAAATTATATGGGAGGGTATTGATTAGAGGGTGAAGGCATGTACAGAGCATCAGATTGGGGAAGAGCATTGTGGTTTCAGAATTGGTAGAGGATGTGTGGATTAGGTGTTTGCTTTGAAGAATGTACGTGAGAAATACTTAGAAAAGCAATTGGATTTGTATGTAGGATTTATGGATCTGGAGAAGGCATATGATAGAGTTGATAGAGATGCTCTGTGGAAGGTATTAAGAATATATGGTGTGGGAGGCAAGTTGTTAGAAGCAGTGAAAAGTTTTGATCGAGGATGTAAGGCATGTGTGCAAGTAGGAAGAGAGGAAAGTGATTGGTTCTCTGTGAATGTTGGTTTGTGGCAGGGGTGTGTGATGTCTCCATGGTTGTTTAATTTGTTTATGGATGGCATTGTTAGGGAGGTGAATGCAAGAGTTTTGGAAAGAGGGGCAAGTATGCAGTCTGTTGTGGATGGGAGAGTTTGGGAAGTGAGTCAGTTGTTCGCTGATGATACAGCGCTGGTGGCTGATTCGGGTGAGAAACTGCAGAAGCTGGTGACTGAATTTGGTAAAGTATGTGAAAGAAGAAAGCTGAGGGTAAATGTGAATAAGAGCAAGGTTATTAGGTACAGTAGGGTTGAGGGACAAGTCAGTTGGGAGGTAGGTTTGAATGGAGAGAAACTGGAGGAAGTGAAGTGTTTTAGATATCTGGGAGTGGATTTGGCAGCGGATGGAACCATGGGAGTGGAAGTGAGTCATAGGGTGGGGGAGGGGGCGAAAGTTCTGGGAGCGTTGAAAAATGTGTGAAAGGCGAGAATGTTATTTCGGAAAGCAAAAATGGGTATATTTGAAGGAATAGTGGTTCAAACAATGTTATATGGTTGCAAGGCGTGGGCTATAGGTAGAGTTGTGTGGAGGAAGGTGGATGTGCTGGAAATGAGATGTTTGAGGGCAATATGTGGTGTGAGGTGGTTTGATCGAGTAAGTAATGAAAGGGTAAGAGAGATGTGTGGTAATAAAAAGAGTGTGGTTGAGAGAGCAGAAGAGGGTGTTTTGAAATGGTTTGGTCACATGGAGAGAATGAGTGAGGAAAGATTGACCAAGAGGATATATGTGTCAGAGGTGTAGGGAACGAGTAGGGAACGAGAAGTGGGAGACCAAATTGGAGGTGGAAAGATGGAGTGAAGAAGATTTTGAGTGATCAGGGCCTGAACATGCAGAAGGGTGAAAGGCGTGCAAGGAATAGAGTGAATTGGAACGATGTGGTATACCGGGGTCGACGTGCTGTCAATGGATTGAACCAGGGCATGTGAAGCGTCTGGGGTAAACCATGGGAAGTTTTGTGAGGCCTGGAAGTGGAAAGGGAGGTGTGGTTTCGGTGCATTATACATGACAGCTAGTGAGTGTGAACGAATGTGGCCTTTGTTGTCTTTTCTTAGCGCTACCTCGCGCACATGCGGGGGTAGGGGGTTTTCATGTGCTGAGGACAAGGAGAAGCAGGAGACATTATTGGAGATGGAAGGATGAAAATGTTTTGGATAATGGGGCCTGAACTCACAGGAGGATGAAAGGTGTGCATGGGACAGAGTGAATTGCAATGATGTGGTATACTGGGTTCTACACTCTGTCCATTGATTGAACTAGGGCATGAGAAGCGGGTAGTGTATATCATGGAAAGGTATCTAGGGCCTGTTTGTGGATAGAAGGATTTGCATTGCATATGACTCTATTGTCCAGATGGGACTAATTTTCCTCTTGGTAGTTCTGTATAATATAATCTACCCTACCTTATACTTGTATGGCTTTACCAACAGAAGTGAATATTTTACGAATCTACAGGATACTTTGTGATATAAATTTGGTGCAATAGTTCGCATTGGCGGCAGCTGTTCCGGGTCATGATAGTGCTTGTCATTTAGATTGATGTTTAGATTAATGTTAAAACATTTTTCACCATATTGTTTTTCGTATCAAAGTAAAACAGTGGCAAATCTTTATATAGCCTTGGTTACCGCTCGCTGACACTTGGCAACATCCACACATGTTGAAAATGGGCA
Organism: Panulirus ornatus; assembly: GCF_036320965.1. Lineage (NCBI taxonomy): Eukaryota > Metazoa > Arthropoda > Malacostraca > Decapoda > Palinuridae > Panulirus > Panulirus ornatus. The sequence continues at coordinate 18,096,120 of NC_092250.1, forward strand.
TGTTATCTTGAGATTCAATGCGCGCTCCATATACTGCAAAAGATAAGGCATGGCAATAAAGTACGTTGCGTAACCCAATAGGAGAACACTATAGACTGTTTCCTTCTCAGGATCACAAATCTTTATCTAGGGAATAGATCCCAACTAGCAATGGTTGGCAAGGATGCTGACCTGCGCAAGTAAGGAAAATCTGTCCTGCTTGACTTATAAAGTCTTATTAAAGACGGCGCCACACTAGCAGTTATTGGATCTAATCTTTGATTTCCTGCTTCATCTTTTTTACTTGCTCCGTCACACTCAGGAGTAGAACCAAACGGCCAGTCTTTTCATTGTCAGCATAAACAACCAAGATGACGCTGTGCTGTGGAAGTTGTGGTTGTCTTTACTTTTGTCTAGTGGACATGATTGACAGGCCAAGCGTGCTAAAAATCATCATTGGGTGCATTTATGGTGTGCCCGAACAGAAACCGTAAGTATTTACCACAAATGTAACGAGAAATAGTTCAGAGAACTCTGAGCGTGTGTCATTGAACGCATATTCTTCCTGTTCATTGACCATGTTGCGTTCACAAGATCTCAAATGTCTCATGAACAATAATGGAAACCATTTTTTTTTTGGCTTGGGGTACCCACAGTGGTACGAATGTTTCAAATGTCATGACATTATATCTGCTGCACACATGAACCCACATTAAACAAAACGGATTGTGTTTATCAAGGACAATATGATAAATTTTGACAAGAATTTGCTAAATATTTAATGAAACTGCACCCTTAGTATACCATTAAATAGTTTGAAGTATTGCATATTTTATGTAAGGGAAAGTTTGTACACACGAGTGTAGGTTTTGACTACGAAAATTGATGAAAACCTTCGGAATCAAGACGAATCATTTCGTATTGCTAGATGAGTCTCGAAATTGCTGCATATACGGGAAAACCTGTGTCGTCAAAAATTAACATAAAAGGAAAGTATGACGCTGCCTTTACCAATTACAAGTTATGGGAAATGTTTGAATCAACCAGAAGGACTTAAATGGAAATTGCATTGGTCTGTAAAGAAAATTCTATCATATTAGTAATATCATCTGGTGGGTAATTACAGTTCGAAAGTCTGCTGCCATAGAGTTTATTTTCTTATAAATCATCAGTGGGGACACAGCTTAGAAACAGATTATCCTCTTAGTCATTTATATTTGAAATTGAACACGTAGATAAGCCCATGTGGACATATTGGCACAGGTGGGCACTCTTGTATGTATGGGACAGCTCTGTCGCCATATTAAAATAATAACATCGAGTTAGATGGATCATGTGCTTAATTAGTGTAAGGGAACGTCACATGTAGCACTGATGCGCTAACTAGTTTGAAGGAGTGTCACAACGCATTAGTAGCAGTGGTGTGCTGAAGTAATGTTCGGGAGTGTCGGGCAGAACCTGGTGTGTTGAGCTAGCGTGAGGGAGAGCCACATCCAGTAGTGATCGTAATGAACGTTTGTTAAGAGGTGAGGCATATACGATAGGAAAAGGTTTTTGGCACAGACTGGTGTGGTACGTGAATAAAACTCATTACAAGTCGCTGGTATATACTATATTTGAACTCTCTAAGGTAACCGTACCGATGTTTCTTCAACTTTAGACACAGGCCCCTGGGTGAGGGTAATCGGTAATTGGTGTCCAGACAAGTTTCAATCGTTTAACCTACCTGCGGCAAAACATATTGACATGTAGATCTGGTCTAGTGTTTCATGATTTGAAAATATTTTCTTATCCCTCGTAGGACCCCGAAAACTTTCAAGCATCGTGCCTTTATCACGTTGCGGTTGGTTATTTGGGCTGTAGGCTTATCATTGATTAAGGCAGTCATCGTCCAGTCATGACTACCTATCAGTCTTTAACATCTTCAGGTGTTTAATATAAGACCATGTATGCTCATACTGGATATGGCTCTTTGTCGCAATTAGGTTTGTTACTTCATATATAAGCCTAGCACTGCTGGGGCTATTAAAGTAGCCAACGTCATCTCTTAAACTACAATTCTTGAACATCTTCGTGTGTTTTATGACCATACACGGTCTGTGCACACATGACTCTTGCCATAATTAGTGGATTAGTTTTGGGCTGTAGGCCTATCGATTGCCAGGTCATCACGGCTGTCATCGTCAGGTTATAACCATCAATCGAAAATCTTGAAGACCTTTCAATGCTCAGGCATATTTTACTGACGTACATTCTTACTGCGTGTATGGCGTGTAGTGTCGCAGTTAATTGATCGTTGTCTTGGTCCTTAAGTCTATCAACTGCCTTGGTCGTTAAAGCCGTGAACGTCAAGCTTAAACAAACAGAAATATTGTTAACACTGTTTGGAGGTATAGATGACGATTTTAATATCACACACACTCTCACGATGTATATGGCTTATGTAACCATGGGGGTAATAATATGTTTCTTGACATCAAGACTGAACGTAGTTCTTGATGTCATGGAGGACATGAATTTAGTTCATCTTTCCACTCTACATCAAAATACCCTGGTTTATGGCTAACTTGTTTCACTTTGTGAGGGACTTTAGTAATTAATCAAAAGTTTTCTTGAATCAAGTGTAAATTTCATCATTTAAGTGCACTGAACCTTTACATATGCATGGACTGTGACCTAGAGTTTATGTGGAACATTACTACTTACTTTAATGGCATAATAGACGAGTTTTTTTTTTTTTTTAATATATTGGGTAGTTCGGGAGATTACGAAGATATAGAATAGTTACTGACTAAAGAAACGGGGAAGACGCATTTTCTTTGTTTATACGTAAAATAACTCCTACTTTTGTTTTAACTTGTAACAAACTGAAAGAGGAACCATATGCCTACATCATTAGCATATTATTTTACATTATAAAAAGTTTTAAATACTTTTTTATACCTTTGGATGTTCACTTTACGAAAAACGAATATGGCGCCCATGAAGTGCCAATTCAACAGTGTAAATTCTTACATCATGTCTTTGTTGCTGCCTCTTGGAGGAGATGGATTTTTTCGATTAAGTTCCTGCACACTGCACGTATCTTGAGCAGTATCCTGGGAGGTGTCACGGATGATGTTGATCCGTCAATTTCCGTGAAAATGTTCACTCCGTCGAGGTGCATCTTCATCCGTTAGCACCTGTGTCTTTACAAGTTGACTATTATTCATTTGTGGGTATAGTTTACTGGATGTACTCAACGACAAGACAGTTGGGTGGGGCATGCCACAAAGGCCACGTTCATGGTGAGAGTGTATGTGGTTTTAGAATTATCCTGATCACCGAAAGGTAAGATTTTTTTTTTTTTTTTGTCATTGGATGTGGCTGGACGATAACGGCTCATCAGCTGTTAGATTATGCATTTGTCTGATCTTGAATCTTGAAGGCTGTACTATTTATTTAGTGTTCGAAGTAGCATGTTGTGATCTCGTACGGTAAGTTATACCCAGCTCAGTATGGTGCTTGGGGCTGATGATTGCCAGTTGTCAGCACTGTCACATGGTCTGCCACGGTAGCAGTTATTGTGGTATGTAAAACATGATTAATTTAGTACTCATTCAAGCAAGGAAAAATATTGCGAGGAACGATCAGTATTCATCTTTCCTTCACATAAAACGATGGATGCCATATGAAGTTGCCAGTTCGAACTACCGGCTATGAAACAGTGGATTCCATTAATTATATTTATGTCAGCTGTGTCATCTGTTTATACAGACTCATATCCGATAACTTCTTTTTTATGACGTTAAAAAGGTACTTCCATCATTTACTTGAAAATACGTTAGTATATAGTTCTCTCAAACAACACTTTGGTGGTTCCTCACATGTCAAAAATGATCATGATTTCTGTTGTCTTTTTTTTTTTTCATGTGTTGTGTGATGTACCGATGAATGAAAGTTTGGATATACTGAAATACATTATCTCTCTGTAAGGATAGACAACTGTGATAATAGCATTTCCATGCAAATGTTACTTTTTGTAAGGCGAATCATGAAATGTCTGATAACATTGAGTTCAGGTGTAACGTGCGATGGTGAGTGATATTGTCTTCATGAAGGTCATTGCATGCCAACCTTCCCTCCCCTACAGGCTGTGTGCACGGCGATCACCTCCAAAGTGGTTGGTGTGGCGGCCGTCGTGTTGTCCAGTGCTATGGTGGCTGGTGTGACGCAGGCTGGTCTGTGCTGGAGCAATGGTAGTGCGGCAATGCTAGGATTACCTTACACCTTGAAACCTCCCTCTCCGTCAGGGAGACAGCTGGCAAAAATGTTAGATGACAGGTAGTGTTTCTTGTGGCCAGAGTGAGGAGTTTCATTCTCATTAGTTTGTATATATGGTTATGTAGTTATGCATTTGATATATTTTTTTTATACCAAGTGGGCATAAGTGATTAAGATCTATACGTACAGTTCATCAAAAGATTTCCATGTGGTTCAAAGCAAAATAACAATTTGCATTTCCTTAAGCCGTTTATGTAGTTCACATTACTTACGTCTCATGTTCTGATGTATTAACTCAAGTGTTGTTGACAGAGAACATATAATGGCTACTTGGGTTTAAACTATCAACTTGGCATTTGTTTTATTTCAGGAAGAACTTTAAAAAAAGTACTTCCCCCTTCCACACAAGACCCAAGTCGTCAGTTCTATACGTGAATATAGCTCGACTCTCCCTCAATCACCACTTGGCTGTCATCAGATTTCGAGTAAGTACGAAGTTAAAATGTTTGATTAGACGTTGCGTTCCCTTGAACCTTGTGTAAGCATTACCACACTGCTGTTCTTCACGTTATTATTTCTTTTGAATGGTCATTTGCCAACATTTTCGGCCAGATTATTTTTTTTTTATTATCCTGGATACTTTTCATTTAGCTGACTAAATACCACAAGTCTAACTTCGGTAATATATTACGTGTGATCAGTCGTGTTATGTAAAGGCTTGTGATAGGAGAGGTATTGAAATATGGTACTTATGTAACAAACTTCTCGATCCTAGATACTGACTTTTAAGAGATCTGGTTTAAAACAAAAGTAATTAACCCCTCAGTCATGTAATTTTGGAACTCTAGCCCTCCCCCCCCCAAAAAAAAAGAAACCTTTTTGGCTGTTTTGTAAAAGATTTATCTTTTGTGTGAAATCTCACGACTGGTGGTATTGATCACACTGGATAAAGATCCAAGATGTTAATTGTTTATATCGACTGATATGATTATGTTATTATGTCTTTGAGTAACTAGGAAAGGTTGTTGTGTGTGTCTCTGCATATTAAATAGTGAAGGCTTGTCTGTTTTTGGTTCTACATTTTGAGTTAGGTTAATGTAGAGCAGTTAGACTCTCTGATAATATTATTTTCGAATTTTGGAAAAAAGATACAAGAAACAGTAGCCATTACCTTGCTGTATTTTCCTAGTTTTATATTTCGTATACAGTATCATCACAGGTGCTGTTCATCGTGCTGGAAGTGGATGTCGGGTTACAAAGTTGTATTATGACTGATTATACTCTGTGATAATCAGAGAGTTATAGGGGGGTAATTGCTGTTTATTGACCTACGTACTTAGGTCATTAATGACCAGCGACCCATTCAGAGAGGTTTGTTAAGAGTCCGTATTGACCTCCACACATGACTCGTTTATTGCAGGTTATGAGGTCAGCAAATGTCATGTTTGGGTCACGATGATCATGAGAATATTGCACGAACATTATTCGTTATATTTGGGTCATGTTCAGCATGAAAATATTGGCTCAACATTAGTGTCTGGGTCATATTCAGCGTGAGAACATTGCAGTAACATTGCAGTGTGCTCATCATGAGAACATTGCACCATCAGGCGGTGTAAGAAGTTCCTGGACTTGGAATGTAGACGGTATCTGGAGGACGCCCTCTGTACCATAGGCTGCCAACCACCTCAGGGGACAGTAAACATGGCATCGTCTTTGTCCAAATGTTCAGTTAGTGTTAAGATGCACTTAAGGTTCAGATGGTCTGGCCTTATTGTTCCTTTATGGACCATTGTGGGTAATGCTGTGATCATCGGAAAGCCTCTCTTAATACGATGAGAGCCAACCATAATGACATTATCCCTAGCGCCTCTCTTGTTAACCCCAGCTTTTTATCGAGGATGTAAGGCATGTGTACGTGTAGGAAGAGAGGAAAGTGATTGGTTCTCAGTGAATGTAGGTTTGCGGCAGGGGTGTGTGATGTCTCCATGGTTGTTTAATTTGTTTATGGATGGGGTTGTTAGGGAGGTAAATGCAAGAGTTTTGGAAAGAGGGGCAAGTATGAAGTCTGTTGGGGATGAGAGAGCTTGGGAAGTGAGTCAGTTGTTGTTCGCTGATGATACAGCGCTGGTGGCTGATTCATGTGAGAAACTGCAGAAGCTGGTGACTGAGTTTGGAAAAGTGTGTGGAAGAAGAAAGTTAAGAGTAAATGTGAATAAGAGCAAGGTTATTAGGTACTGTAGGGTTGAGGGTCAAGTCAATTGGGAGGTGAGTTTGAATGGAGAAAAACTGGAGGAAGTGAAGTGTTTTAGATATCTGGGAGTGGATCTGGCAGCGGATGGAACCATGGAAGCGGAAGTGGATCATAGGGTGGGGGAGGGGGCGAAAATCCTGGGGGCCTTGAAGAATGTGTGGAAGTCGAGAACATTATCTCGGAAAGCAAAAATGGGTATGTTTGAAGGAATAGTGGTTCCAACAATGTTGTATGGTTGCGAGGCGTGGGCTATGGATAGAGTTGTGCGCAGGAGGATGGATGTGCTGGAAATGAGATGTTTGAGGACAATGTGTGGTGTGAGGTGGTTTGATCGAGTGAGTAACGTAAGGGTAAGAGAGATGTGTGGAAATAAAAAGAGCGTGGTTGAGAGAGCAGAAGAGGGTGTTTTGAAGTGGTTTGGGCACATGGAGAGGATGAGTGAGGAAAGATTGACCAAGAGGATATATGTGTCGGAGGTGGAGGGAACAAGGAGAAGAGGGAGACCAAATTGGAGGTGGAAAGATGGAGTGAAAAAGATTTTGTGTGATCGGGGCCTGAACATGCAGGAGGGTGAAAGGAGGGCAAGGAATAGAGTGAATTGGAGCGATGTGGTATACCGGGGTTGACGTGCTGTCAGTGGATTGAAGCAAGGCATGTGAAGCGTCTGGGGTAAACCATGGAAAGCTGTGTAGGTATGTATATTTGCGTGTGTGGACGTATGTATATACATGTGTATGGGGGGGGGGGGGGTTGGGCCATTTCTTTCGTCTGTTTCCTTGCGCTACCTCGCAAACGCGGGAGACAGCGACAAAGTATAAAAAAAAAAAAAAAAAAATATATATATATATATATATATATATATATATATATATATATATATATATATATATATATATATTATTTATTTATTATACTTTGTCGCTGTCTCCCGCGTTAGCGAGGTAGCGCAAGGAAACAAGAAAGAATGGCCCAACCCTCCCACATACACATGTATATACATACACGTCCACAATCGCACATATAGATACCTATACATCTCAACGTATACATATATATACACACAGAGACATGTACATATATACACATGTACATAATTCATACTGTCTGCCCTTATTCATTCTCGTCGCCACCCCAGGAGCGCTTCCTAAGAAATAGCCCTAATGTTACCAAGGACCTCTTTCCTGGAGCTTCTGCACTTCTAAGGCTGCGCTACTTCCAGTAGCAGGGAAATGATGGATTCCCGTTGAGTGAAAAGTACTTTGACTTGCTGTACTACCAGTGACACAGCCTCACCAAAGCTGACTTTTCGCACATGTGGTTTGTGGCATCTTGTGGAAGATGATGATACAGACGTGTCTGAGTGATGTAAGGTTCCATCTAGTAGTGAAAGATAACTCTTTATGAGAGTCGAGATTCTAGTTATAATTTTGTTTGTAAGAATTTATATTACTTTAATAACTTTATGAGAGTCGAGATTCTAGTAATAATTTTGTTTATAAGAATTTATATTATATCCCCCAAGATGGACGTCTTCCAGGTTTGCCCCAGCAGTTACTGCCACATCTGCCTCGCGAATGGAAATGATCAGGAATAAGGAGGGGAGAGTATCGAACCCTGGAATGATTACAGAGAAGTCAAGACCACTGAGTTGGTCGCCAAGCCGTCATGCTATGTGGCCCAGGGTTGATATTCTTGTTTTCATCCCTTTAAGCCCCCCATCCAATCCCCCCCCCCTAAAAAAAACGGGGGTAGGGGGGCATTTGGGCTCCCCCTTCCCCCCCCCTTACTCCCCCGGTGATGAGGAAGAATGATGCATGCCTATTCAGGTGACATCATAAATTTAAAAAGAATAATCTGTGGATCCTACACAATGTGATGGTTCGATCACATTATGATGATCGTAAAGTTACTTTTTATTGACGAATGCCAAAAATATTTTTGGTATTGAAATGTGAGGTACATGGCGGACGGACCCCCGCTGTGTGGAGTGTATCTGTTGCTTGTTGTCACACAAGAGACAACTGGTTTTCCTCTGGTAATTACAAAAGTTTGGTCGGTTATTTCTACAAACTTCAGGAAAATTGAGGACCATAAGTTTGGTCATGGTAATGTCGTCTGTTCCTTCCACAGAGGAGGATGGTGGAAGGCTGTCGTGGTTCCAGACGGAGCAAGGCTGTGTTCTGGGGTTCATTGTGTTCTTCAGTAAACGGCTCAGAGTGGTCGTGTTCTTGATTCATGTTCTTGAGTGATCGTGTCCGTGATTCATGCTGTTCGTGCTTGTGTCCTTGTCCCACTGTGTCCTTGACGTGTTATGTTCTTGCGAGATAATATCAGGCAGCACTGACTCTGCTGATGGGATGGAAATGGAAGCACTGTTAGAAGAAAATGAAAATGCAGTGTGTTTTGTCAGAATCTCTGGCCAGGCTATACAACACAGGGAATGGGACACATGGCCAGGCTATACAACACAGGGAATGGGTCACATGGCCAGGCAAGACAACACAGGGAATGGGACACATGGCCAGGCTATACAACACAGGGAATGGGTCACATGGCCAGGCAAGACAACATAGGGGATGGGTCACATGGCCAGGCTAGCAGACCCGTCCTCCCTCCTTACATTCTGTTCGACAAGTTTCTTACAACGTTGCCTTGTGTCCGGCTTATATGGAGGAAACTGTCGCTGTTGATGACGAAGTTGCGTCTAGAGAGAGAGAGAGAGAGAGAGAGAGAGAGAGAGAGAGAGATTCCCTAAAGGTTCCCTGAGTCATTGTAAGATGATATTAAGTCAAGATGTGGAGGACGCTTGCCACACCACCAAGTATTCCCTGGTCGGGTTCCATCCCGAGATTTGTGAGGGATTCCTGGTGCTTCCTAGACACACACACACACACACACACACTTTACTAGGGGTGCATGTTACTTTACTGGGGGGGGGGGGGAGGTGGGTAGGCAGCAACTAATTTACTGGGGTGGTGGGTGGTGGTGGGGGGTAAGTCTGCCAGTTGCCGTGGAGTGAGACGTGTCGTCACACACGTCCATCAGCATCGATATATATATATATATATGTATATATATATATATATATATATATATATATATATATATATATATATATATATATATATATATATATATATGGCCAGTGGATGGGTGTGTACGACCATATATGAGTGGGTAACAGAGACGTATGGCCCATCATCAGAAGTATGGGAGGCATGTACGAACAGATGATGGTTATAGATGGTCGTGCGAGGCGCCATAAAGCCAGACCCGTACGCGATGGGAAGGTTGAGGTGATGTGCGGCCTACGATTTCTCTCTCTCTCTCTCTCTCTCTCTCTCTCTCTCTCTCTCTCTCTCTCTCTCTCTCTCTCTCTCTCTCTCTCACCGTGACGGAACCTAGTGCTGGACCAGTAAAGCGGACTGGGCGATAATAATATCAGTTCCTGGGTTTTTCTTCCTCGCATGACCAGTGTTGCAAGGTCTCCCTCGTAACAAGCGTCACAATCATGTTACAACCACCTGATCACACTCACCTTTACTGGGATAAGACGGCTTGAGTCTACGTAGCCCAGGAGAGCCAAATATTCCCTCAGTCCTTCACAGTCAGTGCAGCTTAGCTGATCCATCACAGTCAGTGCATCTTAGCTGATCCATCACAGTCAGTGCAGCTTAGCTGATCCATCACAGTCAGTGCATCTTAGCTGATCCATCACAGTCAGTACAGCTTAGCTGATCCATCACAGTCAGTGCAGCTTAGCTGATCCATCACAGTCAGTGCATCTTAGCTGATCCATCACAGTCAGTACAGCTTAGCTGATCCATCACAGTCAGTGCAGCTTAGCTGATCCATCACAGTCAGTACAGCTTAGCTGATCCATCACAGTCAGTGCATCTTAGCTGATCATCACAGTCAGTGCAGCTTAGCTGATCATCACAGTCAGTGCAGCTTAGTTGATCATCACAGTCAGTGCATCTTAGCTGATCATCACAGTCAGTGCAGCTTAGCTGATCATCACAGTCAGTGCAGCTTAGTTGATCATCACAGTCAGTGCATCTTAGCTGATCATCACAGTCAGTGCAGCTTAGTTGATCATCACAGTCAGTACAGCTTAGCTGATCATCACAGTCAGTGCAGCTTAGCTGATCATCACAGTCAGTGCAGCTTAGCTGATCCATCACAGTCAGTGCAGCTTAGCTGATCATGACCATCAGGATAGTTTCTCTGCTGATCCAAGAGAGGGAGAGAGATGGTGGAAGGGGAGGCGTTGTACACACATCTCGTGCGTAATGTTCTCTAACGCAACTCGTGCGTAATGTTATCTAACGCCACTCGTGCGTAATGTTCTCTAACGCAACTCGTGCGTGATGTTCTCTAACGCAACTCGTGCGTAATGTTCTCTAACGCAACTCGTGCGTAATGTTCTCTAACGCAACTCGTGCGTAATGTTATCTAACGCAACTCGTGCGTTATGTTCTCTAACACAACTCGAGCGTAATGTTCTCTAACGCTACTGGTGCGTAATGTTCTCTTACATAAGGTGCGTCATCAGGCGTCATCACCATGATCACCGCCGACCAGGGAGACGACCAGACCCTCTCGCTATACACGACCACACAGACACACACACACATGAGTGGTCGTACACCTGGACGACATCTGCCGTGGCAAAGCTGCGGCCAGCTGCGGCCAGCACCGTCGGCACTGTGGGCTTGCGGCAGCCTGGGGCCGGCACCTTGGACTGTCAGCTGCGGCTGCGGCCCCCACGTCCTAAGACAAGATCTATACAGCTTCCTTCGACCAGCGGCCAAACCTGCAATTGGCTCGTTGGTCATCATTAGAGTGGCTCCTTCCCCCAGGTTGAGCGGGGTACGCAAGACCGGCTCTGGACGCCCTCCCGCTGAAAACACCATGATCGTATAAAGGGATGTGTGTGTTCGGGCGAGCCTACAGTTCGTGTGTTGTGAGCGGAGGTGTCACCAGGCTTGTTACCCCTCACTGGACCCCCAGGGCTAGGACGTGTACACGATGGGGACTGTTTACACGTACAGAACGGAGGAAGTTGTGGGGAACGTATACCGTGTGTGTGTGGGGTCCGGGGCAGAAGGTTAAGGAAATGGGGACTTGAGCTACGAGAGGTAATTATGACGATGGTTGATGTAAATACCTCCCTAACGTCTGGGATATTAAATGTAGAATGAAACATTACCCGGCAAGTTGTTCTCAGGTATTTCATTACCAACATGGTTGTCCTTTACTGTTGTTAGCCCTCTCACGGCCGACACTAACCATCCACGCTGTTAGCACTACTGTACGTACCTTCAAGCAGACCCATCATTGCCTAAGCAGACACTGATCCTCATTCCACACATTCTTCACTTCATCCAGAACCTTAAACATGCAACCTTGGGACACGCCACCGCCAGAACTGGGACACAGCACCAGCTGTCCTGGGACACTTCCATCAGCCCTGGGACACAACCGCCAGCCCCGGGACAACACTCCCACCCATGGGACACGACTTGAGCCCCATTACCGACCCCTGTGAGACTACAGAGTGGACAGAACCACCCTCACCCCATCTGTTCATCGTCGCACAGAACAAAACCTCAATTGGACAGGTTCTCCCGCACATGACACCATCCCGGCCAGACACATTCGCGAGAGAAGGACATTGCCATGCTCTCCTGACTGTCCCGGGACCCCTTGTGAGGCTCTGCTGGCTGACCTCCACGCGAGTGACCTCAGGACAGAGGATGGGGCACCTCGTCCACGCTGACCCAACGTGTGAGTGACCTGGGCAGATTACATCTCTCTGACCAGCAGTTGTCGTCTGTACTCCTCTGCCACTCGATGTATGTGGGTCCCTTCCCCCTCGTGTTTTGTGGGTCCTCTTCCCCACGTTTTCTGTGGGTCCGTTTCCCCCCGTTTTTTGTCGGTTTTCTCCCCCTCGTTTTCTGTGGTTCCATTCCTCATCGTTTTCTATGGGTCCGTTCCCCCTCGTTTTCTGTGGTTCCACTCCTCATCGTTTTCCATGGGTCCGTTCCCCCTCGTTTTCTGTAGGTCCACTCTTCATCGTTTTCTATGGGTCCATTCCCCCCTCGTTTTCTGTGAGTCCATTCCTCCCGGTCGGTTTACTCCCGTGTTGTCAACCATCGGTACATCTCAAGGTAAACAAACACTAAACACCATCTTGAGTCCAGACTTATAATTCACTTTTTTTTTCTAGAATGTTCCTCCGCCTTCCCGGGCCATCTAACCCAGCGCTGCCACAGGACAACATAGCAGATCAACACGGCTGGCTGGATTATCATCAGCCTCCGATGAATCATAGCAAGTGCAACGTAAATTATGGTAGCGTGAGCCTGAATTATCGGAAGGTTTTGCCGAATTATCGCCTGGCGAACGTAGATGTGTAGCTCAGAGCTTAATCTGTCGTAAGGTCTGGATGAATTATCGTTAAGTGGGACGTGAATTACTGTAGCATAAAGTGAATTATCGGAGAGTAGGATTAGTTTTCAGAAATGGGACGTGAATTGTGCCTCAAAAGATTAATTTACCATAAGTATTAGTTCTGGGATATGAAAAATAACTCGAATAACCCCGTAAGAGGCCTGAATTATTCATAATTTTGGACTGAATAATTCGACATTAAATCAGCGTAAAATACATCTGAATATCCTTAAACCGGAGGTGAATTATCATGAGTCGTGTGTAGATTATTGTCCCCCCAAACTTAGTTATTATAACTAGAAAAAAATACTGTACAAAGAGAACGTGAAGTAGGTTCAAACCTGATAATCGCGAGAGAAGATGGTTTAACCTCGAGGTCATCAGGAGGTACCACACATCAAGGATGATTTACACCAAGGGTCTCTACCTCGTAGAGCCTAGGGAGAGACCGCGGGCTGAGGTAGGTAACAATAATACACCCCCCCCCCCCCCCCCCCCCCCCGCAGTTCCAGGACGTATCCGAGACTCTGGTGCGTTGGTCGCATGGCCAGTGCTCGTGGTGCGGGCGCCGGACGTGTCAGTACTGTATTGGCTTAAGAGACGAGGTGAGGCTGAACTCCGCATTGGCGGGAGGGAGATGAGTTTGTGAAGGTGTACGGCAGCGTTAGGGTTCTTATATACCGCGTGTGTGTGTGTGTGTGTGTGTGTGTGTTGCCACCAGTATGCTAATGCGTTCATGTCGCTGCTTATTTTTCCCCCGTGGCCGAGCCCCTACATCACTGTTGTGCCGTTCTTGAACCTCTGTTGAGATCATTCTTCCCGCAGTGTGGCAGCCAGGCCGTCTTGCATCTCCGCCTGGGAGCAAGAGAGCGGCTTGAATCGCCAGAATGAACTGGTGAGGATATATACGGGGCGGGAAGGTCGCACTCAAAAGCCACATTTCCTCTGATTTTTATCATTTTGTTTTATCGTGAGGCATCCCGCCATCTTTAACTATATACATCCAGGAATCAGTACATCAGAATGTTACAGAAATCGCTTTCCATTGGCGTTTCTTTTTATTGTATTATCTTCATAGAACGTAGACTTGCCCGTGTCAGACGCGATTTTGCAGTGCGATCGCTTGAGGCCAAGTGCATCCATCGCCCCCCTGCCGTGTGAGGGGACCACCTCCTGACCTAACGGGAATGAAAATGCTCGAAAGAGAAGAATTCTGACGCCACATGGAGAAATCTCCTGCAGAGGAACGCAGCGGGGGACGTGAATAATGGAGCGAGCGAGGCAGGGGGAACGGAGAGGGACGAACCTTTAATGTGTAGCGAGACCAGGAACGAGAGGAACGGTGGTGCGAGCAGGAGACACAAGGACCACGAGGAATGGTACGAGACGTAGGGAAGTGTCCATCGTGTTAAGCAGGACAGTAATCTGGTCTCAAGTGTTGCTGGGAAGTACCTAAGTGAAGGTCATGGGGACTCTGTGTGTCTGCCAGTGTCAGGGGGATGAAAGTAAAAGTACTCAAAACTGCAGCGAATAACAGAGTTTACTGATTTCGCTTTCTGAGTTTAAAGATCCCTCTCCCTATCTCCATCTTGAAGATATGTAAAGTCCTCATCGTAAGAATGATTCTGAGAAGCCTGCGTCTATTCCACGTGATGAATGCCACCTACAGCATTGTATATCATCACGATTTTTCCCCCGTACTGACTTGTGTATAAGGAGGCGTCCCCACGGGTGTTAACTCAGGCTAACGACCACCTCGCCCGCCAGCCGGGGAGGTGCACAAATTATGATGATCATGTTCAGATTTAGGGCTAACCTCTGGGGGCACTGGTGGAGCTGCACTGTGAGGGTCCTGTGTGTCTGTTCCTGCCTCCTGCAGGTCCTCACACCAACTATAGCTCCTCCTTCAGGTCCTCACACCAGCTATAGTTCCTCCTGCAGGTCCTCATACCAACTATAATTCCTCCTGCAGGTCCTCACACCCACTATAGCTCCTCCTGCAGGTCCCCACACCAGCTATAGCTCCTCCTGCAGGTCCTCATACCAACTATAGCTCCTCCTGCAGGTCCCCACACCAGCTATAGTTCCTCCTGCAGGTCCCCACACCAGCTATAGTTCCTCCTGCAGGTCCCCACACCAGCTATAGTTCCACCTGCAGGTCCCCACACCAGCTATAGTTCCTCCTGCAGGTCCCCACATCAACCACAGTGCTTGCTACACGTCTACACACCAGCCACAGTGCTTGCTTGCTTGCTTGGTGGTAGGTGTTATCACTGTGCTTGAGTTGATGTCGTACAGCTGCTGCTGGACCCTCCGTTAACAACACTGCTCCCCTGGCTTTTATTACGGGCGTCGCGCCACTTGTGTTCCTGCTGTCCCAACTGGCAACACTGTCGGCACCATAACGACAGTAACCATAAAGACGCTGTTTACTACTCCTAATACCACTGCTCCTCCTCCTCCTCCTCTTCTTCCTCTTCTGCTTCTTCTTTTTCTTCTTCTTCTTCTTCCCCCTCCCATGTCGTGAGCCGATATCACAAGAGCCGACTTCAAGCCCTGCCGGCCCTCCTCCCGGTCGCCTGATCGTCTGAGAAGTGAACGGTCGTGCCGGCGTTGAGGAGGAGGAGGACCGGTGAGAGGCGTGCTGGACCGGTCCAAGGGGAGGGGGGGGGGGGGGGATGTTGGCCCGACGCGGTACGCTCTCTGGTCCAGAATGCCTCAGATGTCAAGAATATTTTGAATTCCCGACTAAATTAGCTTCCTGATTTTTTTTAATAACACCGGGTGTATAATTAAATAGAAGTCCTTTGATATTAATTACGTGCAGAACACACACACACACACACACACACACACACACACACACACCCTTCTGTGGTGTAGGGCTTTTCGTAGTTGACCATGATTCATGCACGTGCTCGCTTGGACCCGAATCCTGGGCTCGGCAGTCGGCTCACAGCCAATTCAGCCGTTCATCTCCCGAGTTAGGGGCTGGTCGGTTAATGGCTATCAGACTTAGGCTAGTGTGTGTGTGTGTGTGTGTGTGTGTGTGTGTGTGTGTGTGTGTGAGTGTTATTCAAGAACAGGTTTACTAATATATATTTCCTTATTAACATTTTAGACCAAGGTGTAATAAAAACTGTAAGTGATAGTATTATAATAGCGTTCAAAATCTTTAATATATTTACCCCATAAAGAACATTGTAAACCGCAAGGCTTAATGCAGCAGCACAATGAATAAACATGTTTTATTAATGAATAAACATTTTATTAATGAATAAACATGTTTTATTAATGAATAAACATGTTTTATTAATTGATAAACATGTTTTAGTAATCAATAAACATATGTAAAGTTGGAGCCAATATTGATAACTTGGGGGCACGACGGTACGACGTTTGAACATGACAGTACGACGCTCCGAGTACGATGGTACGACCCTTGAACAGGAAGGTAATACCTCGGAGTGTGTTGGCCCGGCCCTTCACTAAGGGTGAGGCCAAAGGCCGCGTCATGATGCCGAAAGGTCGTACCGTCGTGCTCAAGGGTCGTACCGTCGTGTTCAGGAGCGTGCTCAATGGTCGTACCGTCGTGCTCATGGGTCGTATCGTCGTATTCAAGGGTTGTATCGTCGTGTTCAAGGGTCGTACCGTCGTGTTCAAGGGTCGCACCGTCGTGTTCAAGGGTCGTACCGTCGTGTTCAAGGGTCGCACCGTCGTGTTCAAGGGTCGTACCGTCGTGTTCAAGGGTCGTACCGTCGTATTTACGTGGTAGAAATCCCAGGCAGACAACTGAATCTCGTGGGAACCCCCCAGCTCTGGAACATTGTCTGCCATCACACAACTTCGTGTTTGTATGTGTGTTGTCTGCCTTACCCATGGCCTCACTCATTCTCTACCACTCATCCTTCCACTCTTATAATTTAGATGTACTTCTTTTCATATATATATATGGTATCCCTGGGGATAGGGGAGAAAGAATACTTCCCACGTATTCCCTGCGTGTCGTAGAAGACGACTAAAAGGGAAGTGAACTGGGGGGGCTGGAAATCCTCCCCTCTCTTTTTTTTTTTTAATTTTCCAAAAGAAGGAACAGAGAAGGGGGCCAGGTGAGGATATTCTGTCTAAGTCCCAGTCCTCTGTTCTTAACGCTACCTCGCTAACGCGGGAAATGGCGAATAGTATGAAAAAAAAATATATTTTTCCCCCAAGTTTCTTGCTTAATTTCGTGTTATGTCCTCGGGGTTGCTCTGCCGCCCCAACATTTCTGGAAGATTTGTTCACTGCTCACCGTTTTGCCGATCTGTTTTGAAAACCTGAAGGTTTTGTGATCTGGTCACCCCTCACTCTTCTCTCTTCCAAGATGATAAAACTTCAGGCTTATGGGCTTTTCCCTGTAAGCTATCTTGATTCTTGCACCATCATCGCTGTCCTGCTCTGGACTTCCTCTATGAACTCTTTGTGTGTGTTTAGTTGTGTTAGCCCAACTTAAGAACCATATGCTATGTTCGACGTTATGTAGGATATGAACAGCTTGCCATATATATATCATGCCAACCTCCAACAGCCAGGATCGAATAGTCATTTCTCTATTTAGGGGCGATCATAGCTTAGTGGTAGCTCTCCCGCCTGTGGCGCAGGGGTCCCGGGTTCGATCCTGGCTGTTGGAGGTTTGTATGTTCTATGAAGGTGTGCGTTCATATGCACTTTGTTCGTATATATATATATATATATATGTATATCCTTTTCCGGATACTTGGTCGTCTGCGTTATCCTATAGATATGGGACTATGGCCACAGTCTCGGGCACAATGTCGACCAGAAAATCCTTCTCACACACAGTCCCGAACCTCACAATCCCGAACCTCACATCCTGGCAGGTACTACTACCATTTTGAGTCCTTCTCTCACATCACCTCATCCCTCGCTGCTCGACATTTTCTGAAGTTGAATTTCATCCACCATGAACCAGGCCAACTTTGGGGTTCTGTCTGTCCGTCTGTCCACCCGTCGTGTCTTAGGTTACCAACCCGTCTGTCTGTTCGTTATTCTCTCTCTCTCTCTCTCTCTCTCTCTCTCTCTCTCTCTCTCTCTCTCTCTCTCTCTCTCTCTCTCTCTCTCTTTCCATCACCGTTCTAACGCATCTCCGCATCCTGACCTGTACAGGTTCTCCACATAAAACTTCCTTTTATGACAGTATTTTGGTCACCGTCTCTTGGGAATCCCGTGCGAGCCTTCTGTCGTGCTAAAGGGATTGCTTTATGGTGCGCCATACATTTATATCCATATATGTGTATTAGCTATTCATGTATGCATCCTATAAGTTCTGTATGTATGTATGCCATATATTTCTGTCTTATGATTTACGTGTGTAACCGCAGTGGTTTAGGCAACCGCAGCTGGGGGGGGGGGGGGCGGGCCTTTCCTATCCCCCAGTAAAGGACGTAACCCTCAGTAAAGTAACCGTAGCCCCCCCCCCCCCCTCCCCCATTAAAATAGCGAAGCCTCTCAGTAAAGTGGCACTATTCTCCCTTTAAGTGGGCTTAGCCCATAGTAAAGTAGTGAAGGAGTCGTAGCCCATGTAAAGTAGTCGTTACCCCTAGTAATGTAGTCGTAGCACATATTAAGGTAATTGTAGCCCCCTAGTAAAGTAGTCGTAGCCCATAGTGAAGTAGTCGTAGTTCCCAGGAAAGTAGTCGTAACTCCTTAGTAAAATAGCCGTGGATCCTCCGTAAAGTGGCCGCCACCTCCTAATAAAGTAGCCATAGTCCCGCCCCGGATAGATATTTCAAGTCAACGGTCGGTCGATCTCGGCGGTAAGTTGGTAGAATGTCGCCCGCGCTGAGGAGTGACATGGTCGGCAGCTGAGTACTTCGCTATTTGCTTCTTTTTCCCCTAGAATATTTAACTTATATTGTTCTTCGGTGACTCTGCTGAATCTTTGTAACATGGAGATCATGTAAAAGTTTCGTTCTTTAACAGATAAGAACCAGCTTATTATTATTATTTATTTGAATTGAGATACGTCATATTAAACAATATTTCCTTGAACTTTAAATTATAATCATTCCTTTGAAGTATCAAAACAGTAATAGGATACGGTGTAGTGTAGTAAAAATTTAAAGAAAAAAAGTTAATTATTCAAGTCGACGTTCTTGTCGTGGGCGGGAAAATCGTCGCGTTGTCGCTCGTTGTTCAGTTGGAGGGACGACGGCGAGGTGTTGGCAGCTCTGGTATTTGCTGTAGTATTTTTTACTTTGTGCTAAAATTGTGAACTATTTGCTCAGTTTGGAAGAATCGGATATCAAGACGTGGTGCTTGTGTGGGTTGTTCGTCTTTAAAAGGTGAGCATTAGCGTTTTATATTGATAATTACATTAAAGGCGGAAAGATTTTGGCCCAAACTGAAATGGTGTCACATAGTTTTGATATTCAATATTTTCATAATTGTAGCTTGTAGATATTATGATGAATTGGTAAACTTAAATCCTTTCGCAGATTGTCATTCTTAGTAATGAACAGACAGATTTTGTGTTAGATATACGAACAGACATGGAAAATAAATACACACACACACCTGGTTGCTTAGGCTGGATTGTGTGAGTGAATGCTCAGAGTTTGAATATATATATATATATATATATATATATATATATATATATATATATATATATATATATATATATATATATAGAGAGAGAGAGAGAGAGAGAGAGAGAGAGAGTTAAGAGACGGGGCAACACTAGTGTAAAACTCTCCCCTTAACATACAGTCACATACGCACACACACACGTACACAAATGGTTTCAGACTCTTCTGAGGCAAGTGTGACTGTTTGGCTTACTAAAGACAGGAGACGCGGCATAGTCTACCGTTATACACCCCCGATCACCAACCGAAGACAGTGTCTTCTCTTGTGTTGGAATCTCGTGTGTCATGTCAATATTTCCAGCCATACGAACGATCAAAGACGAGTGTAAATATATTGAGATTTACAGTCTTTGGATCAAACAAGGTAAATTTCAAGGAATTTTGAGAATTCTTTGTTTACAGTTATGTAATGTGTAGGAAGGGGTCATTGATCGTTATTTGAAAATTTTCCAACGAAAACCTACAAATCAGTAGCAGTTACGAAACTTGGAAAATAAGATAGGATGAAGCGATCACTGTGTGTGTGTGTGTGTGTGTGTGTGTGTGTGTGTGTGTGTGTGTGTGTTTGTGTGTGTATGTAAAGAAACAAAAGTTCCTCCAGACAAAGATGTAGCAGAAAGTTTTGCCTAGTTTTCTTGGCGGGGCGAACCGAAGGCCTGTCGTGTGTGGCAAGATGGTCGACGCAAGACGCAGTACGAACGAACGAACGTTGTCTTGATATGCGTCCGTGAGTGAGGGAGGGAGGGAGGGACACCATCAGGAGCCGGGGGGGGGGGGGTCACCTGTGTGTAGCCGGCGAGACGTTGCGTCATAAGTCTGGCAGCGACGGAAGCAACACGCACAGGTCCTCACTTGGATGGCTCGGATCCTGACCACCCTTCACGGTGCTGGAGGGCTGCATCAGGCACTGAGGGAGGGAAGTGAGGGGTCCCGCGGGGAGGCCGTGAAGGAGGGATGGAGAGGAGGTCTGTCCTGTTTCCCGGACTGGGAGGGACCCTAGGGAATATGGCTTACTTGGCCGATTTGGCCGAGGTCGGCTTGATCTGCGCCCACGACCGGCTTGATGGTCCCACGCCTTCAGCCGCACCTCCTCCTCCTCCTCCTCCTCTTCCCACTTCCCCGGGGAGTAATGGTCGGGTTCAGGGGGTGTTCTTGGTGTATTGGTCGACCTCCTCCAGCGGTGTGGCGATCAAGTCTTGTCTCGGACCTGTGATACCTAGTGTGGTAATAGTTGGTCCATAGATATGTATCAAAGTGTCAATCAACCTTTTTGTGGCTTAGATGTGCAATAAGGTTGTCAAATTCACCATGCTGGGGGCCTACAGAAAATGTGCCCCAGGAGTTGCTTTACTTGCTTTCCTCAGCATGAGAACAACACAAGGACCAGCCGCTGAGTGTCGTGGGCTAACGATCGATCCTCTTTGTAGACAACAACCAGTTTGTGTCCTGATGTTACTTGTAACGAGTCTTGATAACCTACGCACAACCCACAGACACAACACAACCTTGCCCTCTCCTTCCCCCAGGACCGTGCGTGAACCAGGCAACATCTCCGGCACTACTATAACTGATCATTACCCCGTAATTGCCTCGTTCGGGTGATCCGATCCTGACACCACCCCCACCTGTGACCATCAATTAACGCAGGTAATGAAGCGGCTAATTACTCCCACAATCCGCACAGTCATAAATTCTGGACAGATCCCGGGGACGTAGCGAATGTTACCTCCGGCCGTGCACCATCGTGTTGGTGACGACGCGTACCTAGTGTGTGTGTGTGAGACCAGGTCCCTAGCTGGTGATGCCAGGCGCCCAGCTGGTGATGCCAGGTACCCTGCTGGTGATGCCAGGCGCCCAGCTGGTGATGCCAGGTCCCCAGCTGGTGATGCCAGGTACCCAGCTGGTGATGCCAGGTACCCTGCTGGTGATGCCAGGTACCCTGCTGGTGATGCCAGGTACCCTGCTAGTGATGCCAGGCGCCCAGCTGGTGATGTCAGGTACCCTGCTAGTGATGCCAGGCGCCCAGCTGGTAATGCCAGGTACCCTGCTGGTGATGCCAGGTACCCAGCTGGTGATGCCAGGTATCCAGCTGGTGATGCCAGGTACTCAGCTGGTGATGCCAGGCGCCCAGCTGGTGATGCCAGGTACCCTGCTGGTGATGCCAGGTACCCAGCTGGTGATGCCAGGTACCCTGCTGGTGATGCCAGGTACCCTGCTAGTGATGCCAGGCGCCCAGCTGGTGGCGCCACACACCAAGCAGCTGGTAAGAGCAGGCACTGTATCGCATTTTCTATCCCCAGCAGCGCACCTTGCTCCAGGTACACAAGCTGCAAGGAACAAGAAGTTGTCAACAAGCTACAAGGGATCGGTCAGTCGACAACAATGTTCGCTTTCCTACAAGTGAGGACTTCCGCTCCCGTTTTCTTTTTTCTTGCGTAAAGTTTAGGATGTAAGTTATTTATACGATTCCTAAGTACAGTGAGTAGGGTCAGACAGCTGGGAGAGGGGTGGGATAAACCTGGGGAAAGAAAAGAGAGTTTTCAGAAACAGGTCAGCGGCGTCGCTCTCCCGAACCATTGGTGTCAACAGAAAATGGGAAGTGTGACGGAAGAGCAGAGGTTTGACGGGGGAAGGAAAAAACAAGTGAATATGGTGCTGGGGGGAGGTGGGGGGGTGAGTTATGGGCCCGACATTAACTGATCGGAGGACGAAGATCCACCGTAGGCCACAGTTAAGAACAGTGAACAGTTCCTGTGAACAGTTAAGTGAACACCGTCAGGAGTACGAGTGGTGGGAAGGTGGAGCCAGTGTAGGCAAGGTGAAGTGGTGGCCTGACGCAGGCTGGTGCGACGAGCAATATCCCAGCCATGCGTTACAACGCTGGAAGCGGCTGGAAAAGTGTGACCAGCAAGCTGGAAAGTTTTCCCTCCCGGAATTTGTATATAAAAAGCTGTCGTCAGTCCAGGCTGTCTGTTCTCACAGCCCAGCCCGCCAGCACAGTGTCAGCCCCGCGCCCGTCCGCGCTGTCAGCCCCGCGACTGCCCGCGCTGTCAGCCCCGCGCCCGCCCACGCTGTCAGCCTCATATTATGGACCGGGAGTTATGTTGTGAAAAATGGTGCGAGACGCCGAGTGTTGTATTGTGTTGTTTGTCTTACACCTTCCTGCTTGCCCCTCGTCCCCTCGTAGCCTCCGGAGACCCGTAAAGAACTAAGTTTGGTCATGAGGACCAGCCAGACCCCAGGGGGGGCGGGCGGGTGTGAGACTGCAGGTCCGTCACAGACCCAGAGGGATAAGCACACTTCTTTGGACCCTTCGACTGGCGGCTCATCTTTCCCAGAGGTAGTGCTGGGATGTCTGGGATCATCCGTCCCAGGGACAGTACTACTGGGACGTCTAGGATCATCCCTCCCAAAGTTGATGCTGGGAAGTCTGGGATCATCCTTCCTAGGGAAGGTGCTAGGGTCGTGTTGTGTGTGTGTGTGTGTGTGTGTGTGTGTGTGTCTAGGAAGCACCAGGAATCCCTCACAAATCTCGGGATGGAACCCGACCAGGGAATACTTGGTGGTGTGGCAAGCGTCCTCCACATCTTGACTTAATATCATCTTACAATGACTCAGGGAACCTTTAGGGAATCTCTCTCTCTCTCTCTCTGTCTCTCTCTCTCTCTCTCTCTCTCTCTCTCTCTCTCTCTCTCTCTCTCTCTCTCTCTCTCTCTCGATGCAGATTCGTCATCGCCAAGAGCGACAGTTTACTTACAGATGAACTGGACACTTGGGGAACATTATTTATAGTTCGTCAAGGACCAAGACACGTCAGGACTGGAGGAACGGGGCATCCAGGCAGCAGGTATGGAGGAGGTACGGTCCTTGCAAAGGAGGCCTCGCGAGCCTAGTCTGGACGCCGGAGTTCACACCACTCATTCCCTTCAGCACGCCAAGTAACCAGTGTTACTCTTGTAGGTAGAGAGGCTTGCGATCCCCCCTGAAACGAACTCCTTATGACCCCATTCAGGGTCATGACCTAGTTTGGGACACCCCGACCTTTAGTGATATCGAGAGGGTGGTTGTCTGTCATGTGGACGAGGAGAAATTACCGAATGGACGGGGGACAAAGAGATCGCTGTGTTCCGTTACGTCTCCGTGGAAATTTCTTTGACTTCGAGAGAAATACGTGCGTGGCCGAGGGTGTATGTGGAGGGGTGGGTTTATAATGTGCTCATTTGCGCGTTGTCTGTATAGAACCCGTAAGTATGTACCCCCTTTACACATCTATGACTACACGTCACTGACACAAACATCTGATGTTCTGCTTCACCAACTGTAGCCAGAACCTCTCACTAACTGCTCCTTCCACGGTAATGTTCTTCCCCGGATGTCCAAAATCTTCCTCCACTTCACTTCACAGCCTCGGTCTCCTTGAAGCTTTGTCATCTGTCACAGTGACCCATGAAACGCCATACAGTGCCTGTTCACTGGTCTACTTCAGACCCGTGTCCACGCCAGTACACCAACCCCGAACAACGTGTCATGATGATAAAGGGCGAGCCATTTTTATAAGTGTGGATGTCAATGTTTCACTTAACACACTGGACATTGGTGGAGGGCGTGTGAACGGTGTTGCGGATGCTTTGTGTACCTGATCCACACCAGGAGACTGGAAATGGAATAATGTTAAGAGATTGACACTAAATCCTGACTATCAACTCTGATCCCATTAAAAAGTAACAGTTATCATGGAAGGCGGATAATCCCATCAAATCAACGCAACCAATTTACATTTGTTGCGACCTCGAGTATAAGACCCGAACCCGGATGGATCATTCGCCAGCAGATAACTCCCTTATGAGCGTTTCAAAAAGATATTTTATCATGCAGAGCTTTTGAATGTCTCTTGCTATTGTTGAGCCACAGAAGTGGAGTCTGGTAGTCGACAAGTGTTCAAAACTATGGCAAACACAAGAGTCAGTGCAGGATGCACTATGTCCTCTGAACTTGTTCCTGTAACCTTTTTAACCAAGGCTATACATTACAGTAATTTTCTCGTTGATTTGTAAAATAAAATTGAAATGAGATGAATGGCGAACTTCATTTTTTATTCAATCATTAATGGATAAATTTGGTGTAATGAGGCTATTACTATTAATGGTAACGTGTACCAGTGTAGATATTTTTTTTAGCAAAAGTTCTTGTTTTATTATAATTAAGCCGTTTATAGAATAGCAATACTGGAGAGATAACTGGAAATGGATTTGAATTCAATTACATTTAAACTTTATATACACTGATACAACAGTATCATTGAAATATCACTGAAGAGCGAATGAGGGTTGTTGAATGAAGCAGGCGGTACAAACAGCTTCGACTCGTAGTGGTTCGGTCAACACTCCAGCTATCAGTGGTTCGACTCAGCACACAAAGCCTCAGTGGGTGGGTCGACAACTTTAACTCAAAGTGGTTCACAAAATCGTCGACTTACAGTGGATCGAGAGCTTCGGCTGGGACCATCCAGCCTCGAGACAGTAGACTGACGAGAGAAGGATCGTAACTCATGAAGAGCGACCGTGCAGCCCCATGTGTATGATGGCGTGGCCTTTGATATAACTATATAGTGGGATCAAAAGCCAGGCCATAATACTTAAGCACCGGGCCGTCGTGTCAAGGGACCGCGTGTGTTCCAACACCTTAGGAGCGGCATTAGGCCCACAGCCAACCTCAGCAGTTCACCCTCCCTCTGGGGATGGTTGATAAATGGGCACCTGGCTTAAGACTCGTGTGTGTATACACACATAGGAGTACATATACATGGTACATATATGCAAGTTTAAGCGACGGGGCCGCACGAGTGCAACAGCTCTGGCCGTAACATACAGGCTGTTATGAATAGGAAATCCACAAGACCCCATTTCCACTACGTAGGCGCCCAGTTAAACTATATGAAAACTATGTATATAACCCTCAAAGATTACTTATGAAACATAGATCGAGGGAAATAGGTACTGAAACTGAGATCTAAGAAAGATGATGGAATAAGTTCCTTTAATGGGTTTGTTTACACTAACTCGAGCATCGGAGCGGGAACAGTTGCCACAAATACGGGTTTACTATCAGTGAAAATACATAACTGTATCGTATACTGAGGGTGTATTGCCGGTTTGTGACGTAGTTTGAATGATAAGATAAAGTGTGGGTCGGCATCTCAAGCATTTCTCTTGCATCATCTTCGATCCCTCCACTCCTCACCAGCTCGGAGTTCTCTTCCAGGTTTAGCTTTCCACGTAGGAATTTTGACAATAAGTTCTGTGTTTATGGTTTCGTTAAGTTCGTGAAGGAGTGGGATAAATACAGCGTGATATATATACACGTGACCTGTGGATTATGTGGAATGGTTTTCTTTGTCGGTCAGCAGCACTTTACTGACCCGGAAGGATGAGATAAAGGATTCAGGCGCCTCCTGCCTTGAACATGGTGGTTCTTATTAAGGGATCAGAGTCTCCCTTGCTCTGACCGTGGCGTTTATTGAGAGGGTTTCGAGGGCCCCATGCCCTGTACAGGGTCACCCAGGCTTGATGTATCCCACCTGGGGTTAACAAGAGAGGCGCTAGGGATAATGTCATTATGGTTGGCTCTCATCGTATTAGAGAGGCTTTCCGATGATCACAGCATTACCCACAATGGTCCATAAAGGAACAATAAGGCCAGACCATCTGAACCTTAAGTGCATCTTAACACTAACTGAACATTTGGACAAAGACGATGCCATGTTTACTGTCCCCTGAGGTGGTTGGCAGCCTATGGTACAGAGGGCGTCCTCCAGATACCGTCTACATTCCAAGTCCAGGAACTTCTTACACCGCCTGATGGTGCAATGTTCTCATGATGAACATGACGAACACACCACATATGTTGGTCTCATGTCAGACAACATGTAGGTGTCATGTGTGGTGATCAGTGAGAGGCTACATAAGCAAAGGTAAGAGGAAGCCATGTCACGTGTACATGCAGTAAGTGCGACACAAGGATACACAGCAAAACATCATCAATAACAACAAAAACAAAGCTTAGTCTCACAATAAAGCACCTTCAGTTGGTCCATATACCCGAGTAGTGTTACTGAAGCCGACATACATTCCCGTCGGATACTTGGACTGACACACACACACACACACACACACACACACACACACACACACACACACACACACCAGGACTTCCCTGTTCTTTTCGAATAAAAGTACCCCAGCCGGAGCCAATGACGCGATGATCTTGCTCAATATCATACAATTCACACCGGGCTTCACCCTACATAGAATCGTGTTGGCAAGAGAAGAGTCACGTAAATGCAAATGTGTTCCAAATATGCCATCTGTTGCATTCAAAACAACTGCTGCCATCTAGATATCACTTGCAGGTTTAAAGTTCAGGTACGACCCCGGCCTCTGGAGGGAGACGGACGTTCCGTCGTATATAACAAGCTTTAACGCTTTGGCCTCGGCTGATGGAGGGGTTCACCTCACGTTCGACGCAACGGGGTGGATGGGCACTTCTGCATGCACACGGGAGGAAGAGTTGAGGAAGATAGAATCATTGAATGATGGGTAGACGCAGGAAGTAAGGAGGATACAGACGATTGGGATAGGTGTGAAGGTTGACAAACAGACAGATAGACAGTTAGCCATAGACGTATTAGACAGAATGATGGATAAAAAAAGATCAGCAAACAGCTACACAGACAGACTTACAGTGAGACAGACAGATGTAGACATACGTAAAGACAGATAGGAATGTATGTCGATGCAGATATATAGAAAATGATAAACATTGAAACAAAAAAAAAATATGAATAAGTAAGGAAAAAAAAGTGAGTTCATATAGGTTAGAAGGGGAGGATATCAGTCATGTTATTGTAGCGAAGTACTGCTTAGCTTATCCTTCTGCCGGGATGACGTCACTAATGGTATTGTATCTCCAGAGGTTTGCTGAGTGCCACCTTCTCTCGTGAGGAGTCACCCGAGCGAGAACTTCTCTCTCAAGTGTACCGGACGCGATCTTCTCTGTACACAAATTTGACGAGCGCGATTTTCTTCTCTTTGGAAATTTGCAGAATTTTCCTCAGAAACGAATTTCTTTCCGCACAAAGGTTTGTCGACCGCTATCTTGTATGTACAGGTCTTGTTTGGTAACCATCAGTTGCCTAGTTATGCTGCGGGGTGAGGGTAGAGTGAAGGCCCTTTTAGATGTTGTTTCGAAGTTACTAAGGTCAATCGTCATAAGTCTGCCTGCCTCATAAGTTGGACACAACAACCTGTCATTCTTCGAAGTACGTGATGGAGAGTTTTTCTCGAGGTACTTCGACTCGCTTGCCGTCTTGATCACAGTGGATGATCAGAGAAGCTCCATAATTACATTTCGCGTGTTATTATTATTGTATGGTAACTGTGTGGGAGTTTCTCGTCCATCTTGTTAACTTTCCCCCAAAGGGCAGTGGTGCAAAACGTTTGACAATACCAAACCCATTCGGTCAGTCTTTACGATACATGATATGATATTCATTAAATGATTATTGCATTATATATGCATACATGTTATAGATTCCGTGAGGAGAATCACAGCTTGTAATTTTACCCGTTCGACATTAATATCCTGCTGCATTATGCAATACACGCGCCATTTTATGTACACAACAACAGAGTGTGGGACCGACCCACTTATTACCTGGACGCCATAAGAACTGGGAATATTCCTCAGCCTTTCATCACATGAATAATTCCCTGCATAAACAGCATGAAACTGCTTAAGATTTCCCGTTGCGTTTCAAATATTATCACTCCTTTGTTTATGACCCGCAGGGAGCGAGAAGTGGACCATCCAATAACATCTGGCAACACATAAAACCTGCTAACGCCTCTGTGATTGTGTGCGATATTCTTACCCACTTTCCCTGTGAAATAACCTTTGTGTGTGTTGGCGGTTTAGCTCCTGCGAGGCCACGGGACTAGAGAACATTTTCGGTTCTCACGAAATATAACCACCCATGGTTTCGATTGGTTTCTTTTATATTTTTTTGTCTGAAATGCATTTCTGTAAACGCAGATCTATTTTCTTCTACTTAAGATGAATGCTTTTAGTTCAGTGTGTGTGTGTGTGTGTCTGCTTAACCCATGCTGTTATTCAGTGTGAAGTTTATACGTAGACGAAGATAAATAATCCAGAATTAATAATCCTGCAGTTGATTACATTGGCTGACGGGAAAGTGGATATGAATGCCTCAAGGACGATGAATCTCTGGTAAAATCACCCGCGGATCACCGACCCCTTGCCACCTTAAAGACCAGCTGGCTCCCCGCTCCTCCTCCACATGTTGCTTGCGGTCGAGATGCTCGCTCATATTTGCGCTACATGTAATATACTTCGTACGAAGTGAAGTCCATTTGGGTTTATGTATATGAGTAACAATATGTAGGATATCTTACCTGACCTTCGTGTCTTAAGATCCCCTCCTGTAAAGTTATCGCAGCGCCCAGGAAGCCGGCCGCGTCTACCACGCTGGGCCACAGGTCAAGGTGTAGTGATGTTGCGTGTGTGTGTGTGTGTGTGTGTGTGTGTGTGTGTGTGTGTGTGTTTGTGTGGTGGGCACAATTGAGGAGTAAGTGTTCAGTGTCGAATTTGAACTTTGAGCATGAATCCTCGTTTATATCGCCGCAGATATGGGTAGTGTCCAGAATGGAAACGAGATAGTGATCCTCGAACGTGTCTGGGGAGTGTAGCTTCTGATGGTGTGTGTGTGTGTGTGTGTGTGTGTGTGTGTGTGTGTGTGTAACAGAGTTAAGGACTGAGTTGGAAGGGCAGTTGTTGAGTGTTTGTTGGGTTAATTCAGTGTGCACGTGTTTTGTTAATGTTGTGCTATGTGTTGGTAGGGAGGGATCAGTGAGCATAGTGTGTTGCAGCGCGAGGCAGAGGTAAGCTTTTCATTCCTATTCGGGTGTTGGTGCTTGACTATAGAGTGGTTTGAATTAGAGGGGTTTAATGCTGTTGCAGAGAACTGAGTGTCAAGCACACTGAGGCGAGATTTTATCCAAATTATATGTTTGTTTCGTTGCGCAGGTGTTGAATGTTTGTGGTTGTTAAGCAGCTAGGTGTCTGTATGGTTCAGTGTTCTGCAGGCAAGCGAAGCGTATCTTAGGGAGGAGTAGATGAAATATATGTAGAGGGTACTAAGGAACTGCTTTTCTCTCTCTCTCTCTCTCTCTCTCTCTCTCTCTCTCTCTCTCTCTCTCTCTCTCTCTCTCTCTCTCTCTCTCTCTCTCTCTATATATATATATATATATATATATATATATGTATATACATGAAAGTCACTTGTTTCATTGAACATGTTTCCACTATTGAAAAGGAATCAATACTCGAGCGAAGATGTGTTACGTCGTTAAATGGTTATGTCAGTAGATAGGTTGCGTCTGCGCCCTGACATCCCTTACTCAGTACTTACTCTTCTGCACACGTCGTCATGCAGTCGTCCGATCTGTTTTCTCCTGCATGTCGAAGGTTTCGGTCACGGACGTCAGCTGTTAAGAAGGCCAGCCCTTAAATGTAACATACACATGTGATGTGGAAATAAAGAAGTAAAGGGTGGAGAGAGAGAGAGAGAGAGAGAGAGAGAGAGAGAGAGAGAGAGAGAGAGAGAGAGAGAGAGAGAGAGAGAGAACGGTGTTAGACGTATTATAAGGGATTGGAAAACTTGTCTTTTAAGGATAGCCAGCTCGAAAGTGTAAGGAAAAAAAAACAACTTGAAAAGGTGCGAGTTCCAAAGCTTATTTAGTCTTTTGTTTCTTCCACTGGCAGTTGGAGAGCTGATGCAATGACCGTTGAAAGCCCCAGTAAATCTTCTCTATCATCCGTATCATTAACGGGCGGTAGTCTGCGCCTGCGTGGGAGGGATCCGTCTATCAGCGGGGCAGAGCTGGTCCAGGCAAAGTACGGCCAGCCAGTCTCGCCTAAACCGCCGCTCGGGTAACGTAACGTTAAGCTTCTTGCCCCGTGGCCTGAAGATACGGTTAGGTAAACTCACGTCTATCTTTGACTCCCCCCCCCCTACTACCTGTTGGAAGATACAAGCTCTGGTACTCCACACTAAGAGTATTTTAACCTCTGAAACGTTTCTGTGCATTCTAAACGTCGTAACATCATTGCATGAAAACTTTGAGAAAAGTTCGGACGAAGGTGGTGGTGGTGGTGGTGGTGGCGAGAGACGGAAGAGGGAGTTAGGCTTGGAGGAAGTGTCTGTCACCAGAGATAGGTAAGGTAATTATGAAGTGATCCTATAGTACTGTTCTTCATTAATGTAATACGACTATGTACTCTCTCTTTCCTCGTTAGAAATTCACTGTACGATGAACTGGAAATCAGGGCCAGAAATAACGTGTCTCTGGGGTTACGGTATGTCCATTATCGCTTCATAGTTTCACTTCATACACTTCAAGATGTATTATTCACGGTATCAGCAAGACTTTCACTATCGAAGTCATACCTGAAAAATCACGGTAAAGCGCATCTTAAATGTCGCCTAATGCGTTCAGGCCTTTACAAGTTGATTAAAAATGTCGCTCATTTTTGCGCGGAGGAAATTGAACAATTTGCGTCCGGGAAGCAGCATGGCGGCGCGTCTGCTGTGCTTGTGTTAGCTGATCAAGCAACAACCTCCCCTGCTTTAACAAAAGCCAGCAACGTAATGTCTATCATAGTCTACGTGTTCGCTGTTCCCCGCGTGGGTGAGGTAGAATCAGGAACAGATGAGCCTGTAGAGGGAGGGAAACATCCCCAAGTGGCCCCTTCCTATGCTACTTTTGAGAAAAGAATTACTGGAGGGGAGAATTTCCAGCCTCCCCCACTCGAGCCCCTCTGAGTTGCCTTTTACGATATGTAGTACGTGAGCAGTATTCTTTCTCCCCTCTCCCCAATGATTATATATATATATATATATATATATATATATATATATATATATATATATATATATATATATATATTATATTATTTTTTTTTATTATACTTTGTCGCTGTCTCCCGCGTTTGCGAGGTAGCGCAAGGAAACAGACGAAAGAAATGGCCCAACCCCCCCCATACACATGTATATACATACGTCCACACACGCAAATATACATACCTACACAGCTTTCCATGGTTTACCCCAGACGCTTCACATGCCTTGATTCAATCCACTGACAGCACGTCAACCCCTGTATACCACATCGCTCCAATTCACTCTATTCCTTGCCCTCCTTTCACCCTCCTGCATGTTCAGGCCCCGATCACACAAAATCTTTTTCACTCCATCTTTCCACCTCCAATTTGGTCTCCCTCTTCTCCTCGTTCCCTCCACCTCCGACACATATATCCTCTTGGTCAATCTTTCCTCACTCATTCTCTCCATGTGCCCAAACCACTTCAAAACACCCTCTTCTGCTCTCTCAACCACGCTCTTTTTATTTCCACACATCTCTCTTACCCTTACGTTACTCACTCGATCAAACCACCTCACACCACACATTGTCCTCAAACATCTCATTTCTAGCACATCCATCCTCCTGCGCACAACTCTATCCATAGCCCACGCCTCGCAACCATACAACATTGTTGGAACCACTATTCCTTCAAACATACCCATTTTTGCTTTCCGAGATAATGTTCTCGACTTCCACACACTCTTCAAGGCCCCCAGAATTTTCGCCCCCTCCCCCACCCTATGATCCACTTCCGCTTCCATATATATATATATATATATATATATATATGAACATACGTGCGTGCAGGCTGGTGTGTGTCTGTAACCGCCTTTACTGCACATATTTGTGTTGAGCATTTTAATGAGTGATGATATGATGAACGTCTCTCCCGGCACCAAACACAAGAGGCCAGTCTGCGAAGATCTACCCAACCTACGAGGTATTACCGTTGACAATCGTTCCTTCGAACCTCACATTTCCTCCCTTGGGGTTTGATATTCCTTTCCATACGTTAGTGGGCGTCGGAAAGATAATGACTTTGTATCGGCTGATAAAGTTACCCACATCCCCAGGTAACTGAAGTCTTCAAGGTGGTCAACACAAAGATTGGGGTCTTCTACCAGATATTTGAAGAAGGAAATCTCAAAAAACATATTCGGTAACTTAATGTAATTTTCGGTTCACCTACACTTTGATATAGCTATATATATACTAGTTATTTGTGCGGTTTGATATGATGATGTAAAGGATTTTACTAAGAACCTTACTAAGTGATGTAAGCAGAATGTACTGTGGTATGATACTGGACGAATGGTATGGGATCCTACTTAATAACCTTTACCTTGTGTGATAGTCAATATATCCAGCCACATGTTGGGAGTCATATTGCCACTTTGTAAAAACATACTTTTGACCGATGAGTATTTATTTGAGGAGCGTCAAAGGATTGTAAGATGGGGGAACTAAAGACAGGCTATTGTGTCTCCCCCACACACACCATCAGGAAGTTTGGTCCTAGTTTGATTAGGTGTTTGAAACAACTGCTCATCAACTTGACAGGCGAAGACGAGAGCCGGATAAGACAATTCGAGTTCCGAAGTAATGAAAATAATATGAGCTTTTCAGTACACTTGCCCTTGACGTCTCGTTAGATGTTTTCATTTGTTTTGTACATTCAGAATATTTCCATTTTTTCATCTTTTTTCTGAAATATTTCTCAAGTTACCGTTGCCTTTATTCAGACAGTGGAGCTTTGCGATATGGTTTCCTCTCGCGAGTGAAACTTACAGAAAAAGAATAACAATTTTTCTCCCTAGAGAAATATTTGCATAATTTGTCTTCCCGGAGCCTCGCGTAGCGTAATATGTATAGATTGCTTGTTAACTCTGCTCTCAAGACACGAATATTATGTCGCGCGTTGTTTTTTTCTTTTTTTTTTCTTTTTACGGTGGCACTTTTTATCAGTATTGAGGAATTAATATTCCTGCAGTGAAAAAATGTGAGCGCCATGAGTAAAGTAACGTGAACTATGACATTAGATTTCATGACAGTCTACTACGCCAGTAAACCTATTAGTACCAATTAAAAGACTATTTCATTTTTGCTACGTATATATAGACATAGCGCTTCTGTGATAGTCTAGTTGAAGGGTACATATCCGGGGGCGGGTGGAAGCAAGCTTAAAGCGTGCCGTGGGTGCAGTACATGGGAGGGTGACAAAGAGGACCCAGGGACCAAGAGGGTTTCCTCGACCCACTGGGAAACAAGGGAACACACAGGATGGTGATGATGGTGAGGGAGAGCCAGGTGACAGTGAAGCATACGCTGTATGTATACACACAGTATCACAGTGCCTTCCAATGTAAGGTTTGTCTTAAGCTTGCTCCTGTGTTCCGCTTGTTCAAACACCGTCACTCCTTTTTTTTCTCCATATCTTGAAAGCAAGTGCTGGTATGGCCTATCCCAAAGAGCGGTAACCGTTCTAACCAACTGTCATCCTCCTGATTTGATCTCTACTATTTCCAGAGTCTCTGAATTCCTCTATGATACCCATTTTTTTTGTGTCATGAGTCACCGTGTCGTCTCTGATCGTCAGTATGGCGTTCTCAGAGCCAGATCCACGGGTGATATCCTCTCCCATCTTGCTAATGTCTGGACATTCTCTCTCTCTCTCTCTCTCTCTCTCTCTCTCTCTCTCTCTCTCTCTCTCTCTCTCTCTCTCTCTCTCTCTCTCTGACAGGCTCTGGAGAGTCCTATGTTGCAGACTTTAATAGATTAAAAGCTTCTGACAGGACACGACGTCGGGGTCTCACGTCCCAGCTATCCTCTTTGGGCTTTCCTCCGTGACTTTGTTTGTTCCTATCCGGCCGATGTGTCAGGCATGGTTGATGGATCAACCTCTCTCTCTCTCTCTCTCTCTCTCTCTCTCTCTCTCTCTCTCTCTCTCTCTCTCTCTCTCTCTCTCTCTCTCTCTCTCATCACCATTGTACCTCACAGTCTCTGTCTCGTCTCCTACATTCAAACTCCTTTATAATAAAGATTGTCTTTCTTCAGCAGATATGTGTATATAACCAGATGCATTCTTATATTCTGACCACTCGACGCTGCATTCCCCCTCGCTTCTTTCAGACTCTCATTCCATCCTCTTTTTACTCGATCTCCGTCTCGTCTCGTTACAACTTTCTCTATAAACTCAAACACGGACTGGATTTCCCAGTGGGGTAGATGCAACCTGATCAAGTTTAATGTTCCCCTCCTCCTTCCACCCACAAAAAAAAAAGAAAAAAAATCTCATCTCTTATTCCAACATCCATCACAACTTCTCCACATTTTTTGGGTGGATCAGGAATTCCAGGGTTCGATATTTTTTTTCCCTCAGAGGAATTAGTCTGGTTATACGAAGGGTTTGATCCAGCCTTGTCGGGTGTAGTGCTCTCACGTCGTATAAGGTCCTGGTAGCACGTATTTTGTTGGTCAATCACGGCTTTACGTGGGAGCAAGTTCTCCCTCCACCTACAGTGGTCTGGGTGTACGTAACTGCTTGCTCTCAGGGTACTGAAGAATGTATGTATGAATTCTGAAATGCTTCATGGTCTCTGGCTCCTTTATCGATGAATTACCTGAAGTCCTACACAGCCCACACCCTGTAAATGCCGATCGATTATGCCCGACACGGTAAATGCCAGTCATTTACGCCATAACCTTGTAAACACCCGGTCATTTGACGCCATATCCGGTAAACACCAGTGATTTACGGATTTATGCCGCCATGACGTGGCGGTATCAGGCCCCCCTCCCTGGTGCCTGACGCCTAGGCTGTATATCCAGGTTGCAGTCTTGTTCTGCGTGGGGACGTTGCCGACAAATTGACTTTTCCGGCTGCACAGTCCTGGGGGCCCATTAGGGACCTGTCCCCTGATACAGGGCGTCACGACGAGACTCCGTCAAGTCTGTCTGGACGAGAGGTGTCGTCTGTCTCGATAGAATTTCCTGTGTGTGTGTGTGTGTGTACCTCCAGATCACGCTCGGTGTCCACGTATGCTTCTCTGACTTTAATTCAGGTTTTAGTTATATATATATATATATATATATATATATATATATATATATATATATATATATATATATATATATATATATTTTTATACTATTCGCCATTTCCCGCGTCTGCGAGGTAGCGTTAAGAACAGAGGACTGGGCCTTAGAGTCCTCTGTTCTTAACGCTACCTCGCAAACGCGGGAAGTGGCGAATAGTATGAAAAGAGAGAGAGAGAGAGAGAGAGAGAGAGAGAGAGAGAGAGAGAGAGAGAGAGAGAGAGAGAGAGCTTTAATACAGAGTCTGCTTGGTTACCAGAATGACTCTGATATTTTCCCTCTACACGTTCAGGTATCTTGGGGGGCAGTTTAGAATTGTTCCAATCAACTGACATTCCTGTGCCAGTTCTGGACCGTTCCATAGCCCTACAACTGCTTTATAGACAGTTTACACATTATAGTCATTCCATTTGTAGACTTAAAGCCTCACACCGCCGCCTTGCAGGAAGTCTGTGGTAATTCCATACCCCACAACACTGCCTTGGAGCAGTTTACGGCCATTCCACACCACAGTTAAGAGTGGTACTACGAATCAAAACACTGTCATGAAGCAGTTTAGTTATTCCACGCCGCTCAAAACGTCTTGAAGCAATCTAGCTTCATTTCACGCCCCACAGCACTATTGGAGGCAGTTTATTCGTTCCGCGCCCCATCGCACTGTTTTGGAGGCAATTTAGGGTCATTCCTCGCTCCGTTACCCTGTGTCGGGCAGTTTAGTCGTTCCACGTCCCAAAGTCATGGAGGCTGTATAGTCATTCAGCGGCCCCACAACACTCTCCTAGAGTCAGTTTATTTTCGTTCCACATTCAGTACATTCTCAGGGCAGTTTAGAGTTATTCCATGGCCCACAGTACTGTCTTGTAATCAGTTTAGAATTATATCACCCCACAACACTGTCCCGAGGGCGGTTTAGAATAATTCCAGACTACATTACACTGTCCTGAGGCAGTTTGAGTCATCCTACGCCTTGCAACTCTGTCTAGGAGGAGGGTTGAGTCACCCCACACCACACAACACCCTTAGGGCAGTTTTCAGTTATTCCACGCCCCACAGCACTGCCATGGAGTCCGTCTGGAGTCATCCCACGCTCCATTACACTGCCCTGGGGCAGTTATAGATAATTTCATTTCCCGTCTGAGGGAACAAGAACTTGGAAAATGAGCAGAGATGCCCTGGTATATTGAGGCATTCTTAAAGTCCGCCTCCGTAAGTGTTTTGGATCTGAATAACGAATGCTAATGATGAGGACTCCAGTGTTCCCTGGAATGCCGGGTTGAGTAAAGGTTGGGGGGGGGGAGGCAAGTAAGATTTGAAATGGTAATGGGGGAGAGGAGGGAGGGGGAGGGTCTAGTGTTCCCAGGAGTTGGGGGTGTGGGTGAGAATAGGGGTGGGTTCGCTGGGAGAAGAGGTTCGACGGGGTTGGTGCCTTGCTGGAGTTTTCAGTGAAATGGATAAAGACCTTTGTGATATTCGTCAAGGGATGTATACGTGTGCATGTGTGTGTGTGTGTGTGTGTGTGTGTGTGTGTGTGTGTGTGTGAATACCTACTTGTACTCAGCGTGGAGGGAGTTTTACACTCGTGGGGGCCACCCTCCCCATCATTTGAACTTTCTCTACTATCGTACAACTTATGTAACTCGTGCGTGGTGTCCACAGTCACGCTCTTCCATGCATCCACTACAATTGTTCCGTAAAAATACTTGATGACGTCACTTCTCATAAGTTTGTTATTTCGTGTAATTGGTCTCTGGATGTTCTGTCTTTGCATGAAGAACTGTTCTCCAGTGACATCATCAGACTGGTTTAAAAACAAATTAAAGGTTGTTATTAGGTCAACCCAAACTCTTGTTTCTTCCAGGGTGGACAGATTTAAGGCCCTTAACATTTCCTTGTAACTCGGCTTTCTTAATTGTGGTACTATCTTTGTTGTCCCCCTTTGGACCTTCTCTATTAGCTCTTTGTGCTTTAAATGCGGTGACCAAAGTATCTCTTAAGAAGCACTTTCTAGTTTTGAAGTAATATACGATGTAAATATCTTGTTGAATATTTCCTCGTCTGTTTGCTTGAAGGATATTATAATAATTGCCAGCAGACATTGTGCCTTCTTTATTATTTACCTAATGTGGATTACTAGCTAAAGGTCAGGGACGCTGTCCTCCCAGATCCCACAAGCAGATCCCTGTCGCTTATTTCCTGCGAAATGTCTCATCATCTTTACATTTACTTAGCTTGCCCCATCATGCAGGTGTCAGTCGTGTGTGTGTGTGTGTGTGTGTGTGTGTGTGTGTGTGTGTGTGTGTGTGTGTTGTTTTGTATTTGTCTCTCTGTCTTTCCGTTTCTCTGTGTCTTCCTCTGTCCAGCTGTCTAATTGGTACTCTACTGGTCTGTCCATGACTCTCCCTCTTGTTTGATTATGTATATCTCTACATATCTGTGTATCTGTGCTTACATATATGTATACCGAGATGGCCCCAAACATGTATCAGTTACATAATGCACCACTTCCCTGGCCACCAGCATACCAAGCTTTCCGACATAGGTACGAACCAGCTCGTCTCTGCACAAACATTTCCCCTGCCACGTAGCGCCGCACGAACAGACCCGCCACACGAATCCTTCCTCCCCACCAGGTAAATTGGCCTCCACGAAAATACGGTCTTTCGTTTCTGTGTCTCCCCGCTCCCCAGTAAAATCTAGGGCGCCGTTACCCTGAAGGGGAGAAGTTAATAAACGTCTCTCTCTCTCTCTCTCTCTCTCTCTCTCTCTCTCTCTCTCTCTCTCTCTCTCTCTCTCTCTCTCTCTCTCTTATGGCAATGTCTCGTACGTACCTGGTAAAGGCTGCTGTATCCCTGGGCAAAATCACATTGTAGGTACGCGTAGGCAGAGGTCTCGCTGCCCAACGACGAGATCTCGTTTTGGACACGTAGGTACGTACTTATTGTCTCTCATGGTAAAATATCTCTTGCAGGGAGATAATCTCACTCATTATCTGTTTATCTATCTGTCTATCTATCTTATCTTTGCAAAACAGTTACAGTCTCTCTCTCTCTCTCTCTCTCTCTCTCTCTCTCTCTCTCTCTCTCTCTCTCTCTCTCTCTCTCTCTCTCTCCCTAGTGGAGTGATTGATTCTCCAGTGTCAGATGTCAAAAGACTTACAGTGGAGTGAGGAATACACAGCTGTATCAACCATTTGTCTGCAGTTAGGGGGCCCCTGGCTGCGCCCGCAAGTTCCAATTTTCCATTAAAAACAAGTTATATCCTGACTTTCATATGATGCCAATTAAAAAAAGCGTAATAGTAATTCCTAATGTAATTTCAGCCGAGAGTAACTGATACGTACATTTTTTTTTTTTCGTTTGCATATATTATTGAAAAAAGATAATCATTTAGACAACGGGAATTTTAGATGCGTAGATAATGATGAAAAAATAAATCACATTTATTGAGCTAATTACTTTAGAAATATTCTCAAATTCAGATGATCTTTATGACATTATTGTTTTTGGATTATCGCTGTTGTTATATTTTCGTTTCGTGAATTACAGACTGGTACATTTTCTCAACCTCATACGACCTTATGCTGTGTCCAGTTAGGCCAACCCACCACCACATACCCTCAGCACTCAGCCAAAACAGTTACCGTATGCACATTAGACTCTCAAACCGTCATGCTGGTCTGGTTGTTACAACCTGTTTTATCATGTTGTGGCGTTGGCTCCGTTTTGGTTGTGAAAGCTATGGTTTTAGTTCCTGGTTGTAGCCTTGATACCTTTCTGGTTGTAAAAGCTATACTTTTTCTCCTTGGATATAGCTTTGAAATCTTTTTTTTTTTTTTTAGCTGTAGAATGTAAAGCTTCGGTTGCTTTCATAGCTGTCTTGGTTGTGGTTGTTGTGCGTATACTTTGATGGCTGCTGTGGTCGTTGGAGCGGGTATTTGGGTAGCTAGCGTGGCAGTAATTGGTGTTTTAGTTAGTAGCATGGAATGCAGACCACAACTAAGAACCTAGTTATTTCTGAGTTGTTTGCGTCGGGAGAAGAGATCATCATAATCACACAGGTTACTGGTGTGAGGGAAGACAAGCAGACTTCCCCTTTGTTGGTAAATCGTTTCACGTGTTAAAAAGCCAGTGGGATAAAATGTGCTTTTGCCTCATTGGAAGTAAAACACTTGGTATTAGATTTTGTCCATGACTGCGGGTGGAATCAGGCTAAGCTTAGGCTTTGGATAGCTGCTTACATGAAGAATTTTGAGGCCTTTACCGAGTATCTGTAGCAAATCACGATTTTTTTTTTTTTCTAAGATAAGTTACGATCGTCTACTGGACTCTCGTAGGATTTATTTATCAGAGAATCATAACTCTCTCTCTCTCTCTCTCTCTCTCTCTCTCTCTCTCTCTCTCTCTCTCTCTCTCTCTCTCTCTCTCTCTCTCTCTCTCTCTCCTTTTTTTTAAGTAGTGCGACCGAAACTGAATACAGTATTAAAGGTGGGGATGCACCAGTGATTGAAGCTTTGGGTATGTTACAGATATATGGCTTTTATTTATATAACTTTTTCGTTTTATATACCGTATGTTTTTCATTGAAACTGTTGGGGAGAGAGAGAGAGAGAGAGAGAGAGAGAGAGAGAGAGAGAGAGAGAGAGAGAGAGAGAGAGAGAGAGAGAATTTTATAGTTCTGACAGTTGTCTGAATTATATATGTTATCTCTCAAATGTGATCATTCACATCTGTTTCTTGGTAGACCAGCCTAAGTTTGAGTGGATGTCTTATTACCATCTTAATTCTTCTATTGGTCTGTATTGTATCTATCTTTACTTATATGAACACATCTTATATAAAGCTTATGATTCTGTGGAATATGTGGATCGTGTTCTGGCGCCAACACCGAATATCTGTTACTTTCTGTTGAGGTTCCTGTGGGTAGAATCCATCAGAGTTTACCCTCTGAACGTCCTTAGATTATTGATTTACAGTTTACCCTATAAGTATACAGTTTCCCTTCGCCCTCCTCGGTGTGTCTCTGGGTATGTCCTT
This sequence comes from Panulirus ornatus, assembly GCF_036320965.1. Classification (NCBI taxonomy): domain Eukaryota; kingdom Metazoa; phylum Arthropoda; class Malacostraca; order Decapoda; family Palinuridae; genus Panulirus; species Panulirus ornatus. The sequence goes on from NC_092250.1 coordinate 18,136,849, forward strand.
GTGGTTCCCCTTCCAGTTCCTGTGGAAATAACTCGTCCCAGCTTCCTATCGGTGAAAATAATTATTCCTGGTTTCCTCTTGTGTCCCTGGAGGATGTGATATGCTTCAGACTCTCAGATTTCTTCCGTAGGTGTAAATTAATGAGACTTACTTCCATATACCCTAGTTCAGTAATATTGGCAACACGCCAACGCCCCCAGTATACCACATTATTCCAATTCAGTCTATCCCGTGTACACTTTCACGCTCCTGCTTGTATGTCGGTCGTGGTGGCATTCAACATGGCTTTGTCTAGTACACTCACACTTCTCCTCTTGTTACTTCTGTAGACCTTACGAACTGTGGCTTATTTCGTAATATTAGTTCGTGGGATTTGAGTTGCTTCCATGGCATGCATTGGTAATCACTAGTAGATGTACCAAAGGTTTTTATTTTTTTTTTTCATTTCATTTGGTCAAAAATGGCAAGGGTTTTGATATTAAAGTAATCAGAGTTCAAAGGGTATTAGTGATATGTGGGACTGAAAAAAATAGAGATTAAAAGAATTCATTTGAGAGAAAAGGATTTTTAGTCTGGAGATAATTAAAAAAGATGTATATATATATATATATATATAGGTCACGTGGTTTAGCTTACACCATATCACACACTCGTCATTATGATAACATCATTTTTGCCACATGACGTCTTTTTTGACGTGTCGATGTGATATTCTCACTTTCTCCAGACTGTTGTCATGGTCGTGGTCCTGACACTGTCTTCCTTAGACGTATTTAATCACCTTCAAATTACAGTGAAAAAAAAGACAGTCGTCGACTTTTTTTTTCCTGACGTTGCTCTGGAGCTTAGACTTTCCTGCCCGCTGGGACCCACAGGGAAAAGGTCACGAAGAAAAAAAAACCCGTAGTGTCAAACCTACTCACAGAGGCAGTCGCAGAATGTTTGAGCAGCAGCAGCAGCAGCAGCATCAATCATCATCATCATCAGCAGCAGCAGGGACGAGATGATTGTCACCCGACTCCATTCTTCTTCCATTTTGCCTGCTAAGAGAGTACAAGTCATACATCAACTATACCGGCGTATGCTGGCGTAGCTCTTCCACTCTACCCTACGCACGAGCGGAGTTCGAGAATCAAGATGCACGACACGAGCTATAGGAGTTCAGATGACAGCTGTGCACGGGTCTGGTATCATCATTAAATCCACAGGTGTATTGTGTTCACGTGGTGGGTCATACGAGTGAGACAGGCAGAAGGAATACGATGCCCATGGAAGGTATGTGAAGCATGTGTTCGGTAACGTGGCTTTTTGGCGGGGTGAGGAGAGAACGTTATTAGACTCAGGTTTTGGGAGATGTTGATCGGGATATCTATTCTCCTACCCCCCGCGTCAGTGGCTGTGAGAACAAGGAGGAACATGGCAAATGGGGACATTAATCCACTGAACTGAAGAGGGAGGGAAGTGGAAGCGATGGTTGGAACTCTGATGGCGTGGATAATTCGAGGCTGGAAGTGGCCGCAGCCGCCAAGGAGGACAGGGAAGAGCCTCCCCAAATGAAAGATCAATATCTTACGGGAGGAGGAACATGGCCATTGTGGAGGTGGCCATCTAGGGGGGGAGGGGGACACTCAACGGACGAGCCACGAGAAGAAGGTCGTGTTTTTTTTTTTTTTTTACGAACGCTTTTCGTAATATGATTGTGTGAACGTCACAAGAGGGACGCTGAGGCCAACACCACTCCAGGGCATGGAGGAAGAACACGATGATATTGGAGGAAAGGTAGTCGCAAAATGTTCTTCATCCTGAGGGTTTTATAACAGTGGATGGAAGATGATGCAGGACGCTGGCTGAGATGAGAATGGAAAGAGGTGAAATATTGTTGGTGTGGAGTGTGGTGGGTGGAAGGTTATGAGGGCGAGAGAACCTCTCGCGAAGATTAGAATCATCTGCCATCAGGTAACATGGCCTGTGATCACTGGGAGTCAAGCGTCTGGGAGAGGCAATATCAAAGAAAGAGTTACCGCCACCACCACACATCCGGAACATCCGGGAGACGTGAAGGATTCAGGAAATCGTGAAAGAAAGAAAGAAAGAAAATAAGAAAGCTAACGTCTTTTGGATGTTGGGACTCGTAAAAGTTGCCTTCTGATAATGTTATGATTGGTTACAAATTTTACCTGAGTCATTACTTATGACATTACTATCCATGTGTATCAGGTCGATTAACCCTCACTGGCTCATCTGAGGGAAACCATTTCAAAAGATGTTTCAAGAAAGAGAGGGAGAGAAAAAAAATTGATAATAAGAAAGGCTCATATACCTAGGTGGTCATGGAATGACCCAGGATATCTACTGCTCCAATCCTTTTACGTTTCACCATCAACCGGTGAGGAGAGCTGTGGGCAGGGAGCATTTGAGAGAGGTATGAGGGAGGCTAATGGCCCTCTTGGGCGGAGAATTTGAGGGAGTATGAGGGCCGAGATGTATAGTACTCCTAATGAGGAGAAACATTACGATTTCGTCTCTGCTGCTGAAGAAGTGGCCCATTAGATTAAGGTTTGATATAGCGAGAGGCAGCACAGACGCAGGTAACGATAAATTTTACAGTTTGTGTTTCGTTCTGACGGAAGAATAGAATGAAAATGGTACATGAGCACATCGGGAGGAGGCGCTGTAGCAGTCAAATTAGTTTTTTCTTTTCTTTCATGCTGTTCGCCATTTCCCGCGTTAGCGAAGTAGCGTTAAGAACAGAAGACTGGGCCTTTGAGGGAATATCCTCACCAGACCCCCTTCTCTGTTCCTTCTTTTGGAAAATTAGAAAAAAAAAAACAAGAGGGGAGGATTTCCAGCCCCCCCGCTAACAGTACAGAAACCTATGGATCTGTAAAAAGATGAAACGTACTTAAGGAACTGAGCACATGTCTATCTCCCTGATTGAGGGTAACCAGTCAGGTGCATATAGCCATCTAGGCTCCTGTCAAACGAGTCCATTCTTTTCTGCATTCATAACTTACGAAGGCAATTCATTTTCTTATATATCTTGCTCATGAAAAGTAGTAGGGGGAAATATCCAGAGGGGTAAACAAGAAGTCAGCTGACGAACACTTGCTACAAGATTGGTCGCGTGTGTTGTCCACAGTCCACAACTTCCCATATTAGACACTTCTGTACGATTTGTCGGAGGTGGAGGTCTGGCTCCAGCCATGTATCGTCAGCAGTGACCCCACGCTGTTACCTAACTATTGGCAGATCTTCGCTACTGCCATCAACCACCTCACCTCCCACCAGTTGCCCCCAGCCAACTGTTGGCAGCCCGTCTCTACCTTCTGCCATCAACCAACCTTCTTTTACCTACATGCCACCAGACGCCACTTAGCCCCCAACCACATCCTACCAGCCACGAGCCAGCTCCCAACAAAGGCCTACGTGCTAAGAGCCAGTAGCCGCCTCCAGCCACATCCTACCAGCCATAAGCCAGCTCCCACCTGCAGGCTGGGCAGTGACACTCCTCTGTCCAGTGTAACAGACTAAATGATGACGCAGCGGACCATCAAACTATAATAACCAGCAGTGTGTTGAAGCGTCACCCACCATCAGCTATCACTCTGATGGACGACCATCAATCATCGCTGGACCTACAATCAACTACAATCAACATTTAGAGCAATGGACCATTACTGCACTTGCACCCAACTTTCCATCTATGATTTCAGATTGACAACGTCACTTTAAAACTTAAGTTTATGGCTTTACTGAAAGAATGATGTGTCAGATATACCGCATAACGCTCGTTAACATGAAGGTGTGTATTCACGTTCCTTTTTAACATACGAAATAAACTTAAAAACACCACGTACCGTGTGGAGGGCTCTCGAGTACCATCACTGGTACGTGCACCACCATTTGGTATCCCCTGCATTACATGTTACCATTACTGAAACCTAAATGCACCATCAGACATCACTAAACGACTCGTTTAACTGCGAGGAGAGTGGAACTCAAACTACCAAAAGCCTCCTGGTCCGCTGGACCAGCCACGCCAACCGCTGCCCTCCTGGTATTACATGATCTTTAAAAGGTTTGAGAAATACCAGGAATATCCTGGTCCTGGTTATTAGCTTAATTAAGAAAGAGTTTTTTTTCTTTTTTCTTTATGGTCTGATATCAGCTGCTGCTGCTGCTGCTGCTGCAGCCGCCCCTGGTAATAGCCGCGACAACAGAATCAGGAAATTACGGAAAAACTTTCATTATGGTCTTGCTAAGGGTAAGAAGACCTCGTAGAACATATAATAAATGTTTGAGTCTGTTCGAGGAAGAGGAGAGTCGGCGTCTTGCGCTTGTGTGTGTGTGTGTGTTCTCGAGTGATGTAAGACGATGATGAAAAGAAATGCACTTGATCCTGGGGAAAAATAAGTTCAGTTGCGAATGACGCTGAAGAGAAATTGCTCTCAAGTTTGCCGGGCAGTATTTCAGAACCTGGTAAAGTTGGTAATAATGATGAGTGAGGCGAGGAATATTAAATAGTGTGTGTGAGCGTTTTTACCACTCCAATTTCTGTTTATCGTACTTTTTTCAAACCAAGGACCTGTTTAAGATTCTAGAAACGTCTTAACAGAATTCGTTTTCGTGAGAAGCCAGTGGGAATTTCATTTAGATATACATGGGAGCGACATCAAGGAAATTGAAATTTTTACCGCGTAAAAACTTATACAAACCCTCTTATGTGTATTACTGGCTCATAAAGCTGGAGGTAATGATAATGAAGTGTTGTGTCAAACATTTATCTGACATTTATTACGTTCAGTGTATGATGAATGTTCCTTTGTGCCACATGTGTTCTCGTGTGTCTTGTAAAATGTGCCTTATGAAAGGTTATGGCCTTTGGCCGCTGCAGAGCAATATGAATTTAATGGCTGAGGATTACAAGAGAAGAGATTTGATAATTGGAAGTTACAAAAGACATTTTTAAAGCGTTGACAATGTTGGCTCTTAGTGAAGTAAAGTCCAGCGACTGATGGGCAGTTACTAATGGCAGATTAATTATTGATGGACATGGTATTGACAGACCAGTTACTGATGGACCAGCTAGTAAGACCAATTACTGATGGACCAGCTAGTAACAAGACCAATTACTGATGAACCAGTCAGTCACAGACCAATTACCGATGGACCAGCTAATAACAGATCAATTACTGATGAACCAGTCAGTCATAGACCCATTACTGATGGACCAGCTAGTAACAAGACCAATTACTGATGAACCAGTCACAGACCAATTTCTGATGGACCAGCTAGTAACAAACCCATTAGTGATGAACCAGTCAGTCACAGACCAATTTCTGATGGACCAGCTAGTAACAAACCCATTAGTGATGAACAGATTTTTGATGTACTAACTACTGATGAGGCTGTTTTTGATAGACCAGGTACAGGTTAGTTATTTTTTTAATTTCAGTTCTTATGTATTTTATTTTTAAGCTTAGACGACACTGACAACTGGAGCCCTAATCAAGCCCATCTTATTAAGGCTTTTTCTCATATATATATATATATATATATATATATATATATATATATATATATATATATATGCGACGGGAATGAATAAGGGCAGACAGTATGAATTATGTACATGTGTATATATGTATATGTCTGTGTGTGTGTGTATATATGTATACGTTGAGATGTATAGATATGTATATGTGCGTGTGTGGACGTGTATGTATATACATATGTATGTGGGTGGGTTGGGCCATTCTTTCGTCTGTTTCCTTGCGCTACCTCGCTAACGCGGGAGATAGCGAAAAAGTATAATAAATGAATAAATATATACGGTCAGGAACGCAAACCACCACCACACCACGGAGGTAAATGATGGGACAGCGGCATTAGTGGCTGAACGTAACATTATGTTTCAAAAATAATGCAAAAAATGAATGTATGTTTGTACATTTTTTTTTTTTTGTCATTTTTTACCGAGATACATTGGCTTTTTTTGTTTTAGTTTCACGTGTCAGTTTTTTGTAAATCGCCTCTCTAAAGTCAACCTTTATATATATATATATATATATATATATATATATATATATATATATATATATATATATATTAAAGAAAATTGGTGATACTTTAAGATTTTCTTTTTTTTTTATTGTTAGCTTTCAATGTTGCAGGTCTTAACGTTAATCAGCATTTGGAAACGCTCTCCATTCCCCCTATTTTGAGGAGGGCGCTCATGTGTTATGGCTGTATCTTAAAAGAATATAGAAAACGGATGTAAGGTTTAAAGATATGTTCCATTTGTGGAATGAATGAAAACACTGGAACAGTCCTGTTTGTGGGTAGATTACGACACAGTCCACAATAGATGTGGTTCAGATGAAACACACACACACACACACACACACACACACACACACACACGGCCATACGATGGTCTCCGTCCAGCTGCTGGTGTGGCCAGCAAGTTAAGCCAACGCCAGACGGTCGTCATCTCGTCCTGAACCTCACCATTCATGTGCAGCCGTCCATAGAGAGAGAGAGAGAGAGAGAGAGAGAGAGAGAGAGAGAAGGAGACCTTCCCGTACAGTGCTCAGCCTGGCGTGAGCACCACTTTCCCAATACCATTTCCGGTCGGGTATTCAAGGGCAGAAAGCCAAAGAGGGTAACCCAGCCGTAAACCTACTCCCCATGTTCTACCGCTCGATGGAGGAGGCTTTGCTTATCTGCTGGCTTTGGCTCTTAGTTAGGAGGTAGGGGCTCTCTCTCTCTCTCTCCCCCTCTACGTTCATATAATTTCCCTACTACTGGATGTAGCGCGGCCTTAAGAGTCGTAGTAGCTCGAGGAAAAGTCGTCCTGGGGCAGTCGTAGATAAATATGCATACCACTTGTATGTCTGTCTATTTGTATACATGTTTTTTTCATCCATCTGTTGAAGACGTTCGTAGAAAAGCATCTTCGAACATTTCTCGATACAAGAAGATGTTGCGAGACCTCTGACCTCGTCTGCCGTCCGTCCCTCATGACCGAGAGGTCAGCGGTGTTGTATTGACCACCGGCCTCGTACCCTCGTTCCATGGTTGTTGTCATTCTCATTGAAAAGAAAGACAAACAATTGTCTCTCTCTCTCTCTCTAGTAACTCTCACATTCCACGTTTTTCCTGTCGATATAAAAGTGGAGGTTATTGAAGCGTGTGTTTGTATGTACGATATGACGATATCCCATTTTCTTTAAAAAAGAGGTTTGCAGTTGTGAATTCGCTTCGTCGATTGGGTTGGGAAATTAGGTTTTGTTGGTATTTACGACAACGGAAGAGTATCAAGTGTGGTGGTGTGTGCATGTGATCACGTTGGAGGTATTGCTAGCTTTGGTCAATAAAAAAAAAAATGTGTGGACATGTATGGTAAGGTATTATAGCCTTTTGAAACTTGGTATGCTGTATGCTTTCACAATCCCGTAACTCAGTTTAATGCGTTCATTCACCACTGTTATATTGTATAAGTACTTCTGTACATCCTTTTAAAAAAATTTTTATCTTGATTTCAAGTTATTGTCCCTGGTTGTCCTATCCTTGCATCTTTAACCAAAGCGTGTTTGCGGTCGACGTCATTAAACTGCCTTCAAAACTTCTAGGTTGTGATCATGTCACACTTTATGGTGGAGAAAATCAAGGTCTTTAACCTTTCTTTGCAAGTCAGCCGCCTTAATTCTAATACCATCTTTATTGCCCTCCTCTGGACCTTCTCTGTTAGTTCTTTGTGCTTCTTTTGGTACGAAGAACACACATGAGAATCATAATCAGCTTTAGGCCCAAGATAGGATGTGAATGGCTATTGAATATTTCCCTACCAGTGAATGCAATGTTGATATCTGCTAATAGACAACTTGCCTCTCGTAGTATTTTCTTAGGGTGGAACTCTGACGATATGTTCGGGACAATGTAAACTCCCAAGTTCTATTCGCATACAGATTCCCGCGGATTATTTCATGCTAGATGCTATTATGTTGTGGCTTTCTTTCCTATGTTCCCATCCTCATTGATTTATATTTTATTTTGGTAATTGTTTAGATCCCCTTGCAGTTTGAGGTATTCCCCCCCTCGCATTTTACTTCCTTCGTGTTAAGTGATGCACAAAGATCAAGAAGAGCAATGGTTCCGGAACAGAACCTTGCGGCACGCCATTGCTGACCTCAGCCTGTGTCGAGGAGGTTCTTCCTGCATGCGTCCTGTGCTCATTCCCACTTAAGATCCGTCTATCAGAGGACCCTCTCTTCCTCTATCATGGCCAGAGATCGAGGAGTCGTTACCAACTTGATACTGGTACAGCGTCAAATGCTTTATGGCTTTCCAGGTACGGGCTATCTACCCAGCCTTCACTTGCGCACACCGGAGCTCACTCTCTCAGAGATATGTGGTAAGGTCGTCACACATGACCAGCGAGACTAGTCTTTAGCTCAGTACGTCCTCCTAGTCTCCTCCTTCCTCTCTCTGATATGTACGACTAATGTCCTCATCCAATATAGCTTGCAACTTGACCTTTGGCCAGCGACATTGTGAACGTTTCACGTGTGTGTGTGTGTGTGTGTGTGTGTGTGTGTGTGTGTGTGTGTGTGAGGCTCTCCCCTCTGGGATTGCAATATTTGACACTTACCGCAGTTTATTAACAATTTTTGCTGGGTTAAGACAATAAAAGGAAATTAGAATTTGCATACAGTATATCTGGCAGCAAAGCCCAGTGAACACTGTACAGGGTATTGTACCAGAAGAAATTATTACACAGTTATCATCGCACTAAATTATTACACAGTTATCGTTGGACTAAATTATCACACAGTTATCATTGGACTAAATTATTGAACAGTTATCATGGGACTAAATTATTAGTTATTCTTGGACTGAAAACACTAAAATTGATTTCAGCTTTGTAAAATTCTTCTTCTTCGTTATATATATATATATATATATATATATATATATATATATAATAAGCTATTTACCTCAGTATATATTTGTTTTGGCCTGAGGTGAGGTGTCTGAGGACTGGTAGAATGTATTTATAGAGCCCATAAATAGAGGCAAGGGGGACGAAATTGAATGTTCAAATTACAGAGGTGTAATTCTGTTGAGTATACTTGATGGGGTGCTTGAAAGTGGGGAATGAAAGGGTGGTGATATGCACCGAGCATCTGACTTGGGGTGGAACATTGTGGCTCCAAGGGTGGGTGGTAGAGGATGCGTGGACCAGGTGTTTACTTTGGAGAACTTGTTGTGAGGGAAAGGAAGCCGTGGGTAGAATGAGAGGGAATTGTGTGTGTCGGAAGCCTATGATATGGATGAGTGAGAAGCCTTGTTGAAGGTGTCATGAATGTATGGGTAAATGAGAAGTACAAAGGTTCGTACCGTCGTGCTGAAGGATCGTACCGTCGTGCTGAAGGATCGTACCGTCGTGCTGAAGGATCGTACCGTCGTGCTGAAGGTCCGTACCGTCTTGCTGAAGGTTCGTACCGTCGTGCTGAAGGATCGTACCGTCGTGCTGAAGGATCGTACCGTCGTGCTGAAGGATCGTACCGTCGTGCTGAAGGATCGTACCGTCGTGCTGAAGGATCGTACCGTCGTGCTGAAGGATCGTACCGTCGTGCTGAAGGATCGTACCGTCGTGCTGAAGGATCGTACCGTCGTGCTGAAGGATCGTACCGTCGTGCTGAAGGATCGTACCGTCGTGCTGAAGGATCGTACCGTCGTGCTGAAGGATCGTACCGTCGTGCTGAAGGATCGTACCGTCGTGCTGAAGGATCGTACCGTCGTGCTGAAGGATCGTACCGTCGTGCTGAAGGATCGTACCGTCGTGCTGAAGGATCGTACCGTCGTGCTGAAGGATCGTACCGTCGTGCTGAAGGATCGTACCGTCGTGCTGAAGGATCGTACCGTCGTGCTGAAGGATCGTACCGTCGTGCTGAAGGATCGTACCGTCGTGCTGAAGGATCGTACCGTCGTGCTGAAGGATCGTACCGTCGTGCTGAAGGATCGTACCGTCGTGCTGAAGGATCGTACCGTCGTGCTGAAGGATCGTACCGTCGTGCTGAAGGATCGTACCGTCGTGCTGAAGGATCGTACCGTCGTGCTGAAGGATCGTACCGTCGTGCTGAAGGATCGTACCGTCGTGCTGAAGGATCGTACCGTCGTGCTGAAGGATCGTACCGTCGTGCTGAAGGATCGTACCGTCGTGCTGAAGGATCGTACCGTCGTGCTGAAGGATCGTACCGTCGTGCTGAAGGATCGTACCGTCGTGCTGAAGGATCGTACCGTCGTGCTGAAGGATCGTACCGTCGTGCTGAAGGATCGTACCGTCGTGCTGAAGGATCGTACCGTCGTGCTGAAGGATCGTACCGTCGTGCTGAAGGATCGTACCGTCGTGCTGAAGGATCGTACCGTCGTGCTGAAAGATCGTGCCGTCGTGCTGTTAGATCGTAACGTCGTTCTCAAGGGTCGTACCGTCGTGCTGAAGGATCGTACCGTCGTGCTGAAGGATCGTACCGTCGTGCTGAAGGATCGTACCGTCGTGCTGAAGGATCGTACCGTCGTGCTGAAGGATCGTACCGTCGTGCTGAAGGATCGTACCGTCGTGCTGAAGGTCCGTACCGTCTTGCTGAAGGTTCGTACCGTCGTGCTGAAGGATCGTACCGTCGTGCTGAAGGATCGTACCGTCGTGCTGAAGGATCGTACCGTCGTGCTGAAGGATCGTACCGTCGTGCTGAAGGATCGTACCGTCGTGCTGAAGGATCGTACCGTCGTGCTGAAGGATCGTACCGTCGTGCTGAAGGATCGTACCGTCGTGCTGAAGGATCGTACCGTCGTGCTGAAGGATCGTACCGTCGTGCTGAAGGATCGTACCGTCGTGCTGAAGGATCGTACCGTCGTGCTGAAGGATCGTACCGTCGTGCTGAAGGATCGTACCGTCGTGCTGAAGGATCGTACCGTCGTGCTGAAGGATCGTACCGTCGTGCTGAAGGATCGTACCGTCGTGCTGAAGGATCGTACCGTCGTGCTGAAGGATCGTACCGTCGTGCTGAAGGATCGTACCGTCGTGCTGAAGGATCGTACCGTCGTGCTGAAGGATCGTACCGTCGTGCTGAAGGATCGTACCGTCGTGCTGAAGGATCGTACCGTCGTGCTGAAGGATCGTACCGTCGTGCTGAAGGATCGTACCGTCGTGCTGAAGGATCGTACCGTCGTGCTGAAGGATCGTACCGTCGTGCTGAAGGATCGTACCGTCGTGCTGAAGGATCGTACCGTCGTGCTGAAGGATCGTACCGTCGTGCTGAAGGATCGTACCGTCGTGCTGAAGGATCGTACCGTCGTGCTGAAGGATCGTACCGTCGTGCTGAAGGATCGTACCGTCGTGCTGAAGGATCGTACCGTCGTGCTGAAGGATCGTACCGTCGTGCTGAAGGATCGTACCGTCGTGCTGAAGGATCGTACCGTCGTGCTGAAGGATCGTACCGTCGTGCTGAAGGATCGTACCGTCGTGCTGAAGGATCGTACCGTCGTGCTGAAGGATCGTACCGTCGTGCTGAAGGATCGTACCGTCGTGCTGAAGGATCGTACCGTCGTGCTGAAGGATCGTACCGTCGTGCTGAAGGATCGTACCGTCGTGCTGAAGGATCGTACCGTCGTGCTGAAGGATCGTACCGTCGTGCTGAAGGATCGTACCGTCGTGCTGAAGGATCGTACCGTCGTGCTGAAGGATCGTACCGTCGTGCTGAAGGATCGTACCGTCGTGCTGAAGGATCGTACCGTCGTGCTGAAGGATCGTACCGTCGTGCTGAAGGATCGTACCGTCGTGCTGAAGGATCGTACCGTCGTGCTGAAGGATCGTACCGTCGTGCTGAAGGATCGTACCGTCGTGCTGAAGGATCGTACCGTCGTGCTGAAGGATCGTACCGTCGTGCTGAAGGATCGTACCGTCGTGCTGAAAGATCGTGCCGTCGTGCTGTTAGATCGTAACGTCGTTCTCAAGGGTCGTACCGTCGTGCTGAAGGATCGTACCGTCGTGCTGAAGGATCGTACCGTCGTGCTGAAGGATCGTACCGTCGTGCTGAAGGATCGTACCGTCGTGCTGAAGGATCGTACCGTCGTGCTGAAGGATCGTACCGTCGTGCTGAAGGATCGTACCGTCGTGCTGAAGGATCGTACCGTCGTGCTGAAGGATCGTACCGTCGTGCTGAAGGATCGTACCGTCGTGCTGAAGGTCCGTACCGTCGTGCTGAAGGATCGTACCGTCGTGCTGAAGGATCGTACAGTCGTGCTGAAGGAGCGTACCGTCGTGCTGAAGGATCGTACCGTCGTGCTGAAGGATCGTACCGTCGTGCTGAAGGATCGTACCGTCGTGCTGAAGGATCGTACCGTCGTGCTGAAGGATCGTACCGTCGTGCTGAAGGATCGTACCGTCGTGCTGAAGGATCGTACCGTCGTGCTGAAGGATCGTACCGTCGTGCTGAAGGATCGTACCGTCGTGCTGAAGGATCGTACCGTCGTGCTGAAGGATCGTACCGTCGTGCTGAAGGATCGTACCGTCGTGCTGAAGGATCGTACCGTCGTGCTGAAGGATCGTACCGTCGTGCTGAAGGATCGTACCGTCGTGCTGAAGGATCGTACCGTCGTGCTGAAGGATCGTACCGTCGTGCTGAAGGATCGTACCGTCGTGCTGAAGGATCGTACCGTCGTGCTGAAGGATCGTACCGTCGTGCTGAAGGATCGTACCGTCGTGCTGAAGGATCGTACCGTCGTGCTGAAGGATCGTACCGTCGTGCTGAAGGATCGTACCGTCGTGCTGAAGGATCGTACCGTCGTGCTGAAGGATCGTACCGTCGTGCTGAAGGATCGTACCGTCGTGCTGAAGGATCGTACCGTCGTGCTGAAGGATCGTACCGTCGTGCTGAAGGATCGTACCGTCGTGCTGAAGGATCGTACCGTCGTGCTGAAAGATCGTGCCGTCGTGCTGTTAGATCGTAACGTCGTTCTCAAGGATCGTACCGTCGTGCTGAAGGATCGTACCGTCGTGCTGAAGGATCGTACCGTCGTGCTGAAGGATCGTACCGTCGTGCTGAAGGATCGTACCGTCGTGCTGAAGGATCGTACCGTCGTGCTGAAGGATCGTACCGTCGTGCTGAAGGATCGTACCGTCGTGCTGAAGGATCGTACCGTCGTGCTGAAGGATCGTACCGTCGTGCTGAAGGATCGTACCGTCGTGCTGAAGGATCGTACCGTCGTGCTGAAGGATCGTACCGTCGTGCTGAAGGATCGTACCGTCGTGCTGAAGGATCGTACCGTCGTGCTGAAGGATCGTACCGTCGTGCTGAAGGATCGTACCGTCGTGCTGAAGGATCGTACCGTCGTGCTGAAGGATCGTACCGTCGTGCTGAAGGATCGTACCGTCGTGCTGAAGGATCGTACCGTCGTGCTGAAGGATCGTACCGTCGTGCTGAAGGATCGTACCGTCGTGCTGAAGGATCGTACCGTCGTGCTGAAGGATCGTACCGTCGTGCTGAAGGATCGTACCGTCGTGCTGAAGGATCGTACCGTCGTGCTGAAGGATCGTACCGTCGTGCTGAAGGATCGTACCGTCGTGCTGAAGGATCGTACCGTCGTGCTGAAGGATCGTACCGTCGTGCTGAAGGATCGTACCGTCGTGCTGAAGGATCGTACCGTCGTGCTGAAGGATCGTACCGTCGTGCTGAAGGATCGTACCGTCGTGCTGAAGGATCGTACCGTCGTGCTGAAGGATCGTACCGTCGTGCTGAAGGATCGTACCGTCGTGCTGAAGGATCGTACCGTCGTGCTGAAGGATCGTACCGTCGTGCTGAAGGATCGTACCGTCGTGCTGAAGGATCGTACCGTCGTGCTGAAGGATCGTACCGTCGTGCTGAAGGATCGTACCGTCGTGCTGAAGGATCGTACCGTCGTGCTGAAGGATCGTACCGTCGTGCTGAAGGATAGTACCGTCGTGCTTAAGGGTCGTATCGTCGTGCTGAAGGATCGTACCGTCGTGCTGAAAGATCGCACCGTCGTGCTGAAGGATCGTACCGTCGTGCTGAAGGATCGTACCGTCGTGCTGAAGGTTCGTACCGTCTTGCTGAAGGTTCGTACCGTCGTGCTGAAAGATCGCACCGTCTTGCTGAAGGTTCGTACCGTCGTGCTGAAAGATCGTGCCGTCGTGCTGTTAGATCGTAACGTCGTTCTCAAGGGTCGTACCGTCGTCCTCAAAGGTCGCACCGTGTTGCTCAAGGGTCGCAACGTCGTGTTTCAGGGGTTAAAGACATGATGTGGAACTGTAGCAGACAATTCTGCGCGACGTAAACTACCCTGGCACTCATCCTCGCTTTTGAAAAATTCATGAAATCATGAACGCAGAACACATCAGTGTCTGAAAAAAAAAAAAAATGTATGAAATACATTATACCGTAATCAGGTAATACATGATTGTATATCAGCAAAGTGATAATTAACATCAGTTTTCAATTAGACTGTTCCCCGCCCTGGAGACAAGGGAAGCCCCCATTACATATTTTCATTAATTAAATTCTAATTGACATTAATGTAACGAGCGCTCTCAATGTGTGTGTGATTATAACTCTTTATACCAGTAATTATGACTCAAGATTGATGCTTTGGAAGCTAACCTAACGTCTCTCTAACTTTATTATAGGTTAAGAATCTAACCTAACGTCTCTCTAACTTTATTATAGGTTAAGAATCTAACCTAACGTCTCTCTAACTTTATTATAGGTTAAGAATGTAACCTAACGTCTCTCTAACTTTATTATAGGTTAAGAATGTAACCTAACGTCTCTCTAACTTTATTATAGGTTAAGAATCTAACCTAACGTCTCTCTAACTTTATTGTAGGTTAAGAATCTAACCTAACGTCTCTCTAACTTTATTATAGGTTAAGAATGTAACCTAACGTCTCTCTAACTTTATTATAGGTTAAGAATCTAACCTAACGTCTCTCTAACTTTATTATAGGTTAAGAATGTAACCTAACGTCTCTCTAACTTTATTATAGGTTAAGAATCTAACCTAACGTCTCTCTAACTTTATTATAGGTTAAGAATGTAACCTAACGTCTCTCTAACTTTATTATAGGTTAAGAATGTAACCTAACGTCTCTCTAACTTTATTATAGGTTAAGAATCTAACCTAACGTCTCTCTAACTTTATTATAGGTTAAGAATCTAACCTAACGTCTCTCTAACTTTATTATAGGTTAAGAATCTAACCTAACGTCTCTCTAACTTTATTATAGGTTAAGAATCTAACCTAACGTCTCTCTAACTTTATTATAGGTTAAGAATCTAACCTAACGTCTCTCTAACTTTATTATAGGTTAAGAATCTAACCTAACGTCTCTCTAACTTTATTGTAGGTTAAGAATCTAACCTAACTCTTCTCTGACTTTATAGGTTAAAGGTTTATTCGTGTTTTAGACACGATTCGTCCAAGACTGTACAATGTTCGTTGGTCTACCAGTTGACCGACCAGTGTTTAAGATCATGCGTGAGCGAAATTGTTCCATGGCGAACGGGCCATTGGCTGAATGTTCTAAGGCAAATTTACAACTTACATCCTCCTGAACTTTAAATATGTTGGCTGTCCTGGTGAACAAAATGTTCATTTAAGTATTTTGTATGTAATGTTTAAAATATTAGAAAGCAAAGCTTCCACGTGTACATGTAGGAATAGAAAATTCCCTTATTCACTTTTTTCCATTGTATAGTGAAGGATGGTCTCGCTGGTGAAGACAGTGTGTGTGTGTGTGTGTGTGTGTGTGTGTGTGTGTGATGGCCTCATACCTACGTAAGGACTCTGCTCTTCCACAATGTGTGTGTGTGTGTGTGTGTGTGTGTGTGTGTGTGTGTGTGAGGCCTGGCTCTCTCTCCCTCCCTCCCATACCATGAATAAGCAATGATGTTTCCTGCGTAAATTGTCTTCGAGAAATACCGCAAAAAGTGTTCAGTTCAGTTTGCCGGTAAAAACGCCAGAATTCTGGCCACTGATACAATCAAATTCCCCGTTGGAGGTAAAATTCGAAGGATATATATAAAGTCTCAGAGCGCAAGATCCCACAAGTAATCCAAGGAATGCAGAAATTGAGTGTTCCAATACTTGTGTGGATGTGGTTATGACTGTGGCGCGGGAGGGGGGTCAGAATGAGGTTATCAGGGTCGACGATTATGTATGTCCTCATCTGAACGGAGTTTGGGAAGTCCTGGTGTGCAATGTGCGGGGTCTCTCGATCTTGTGAGATTTTTCTCTTAATTCTGTGGAAAAGGACAGGTTGCCAGACCACGGTCAAGGTCAGGTACTGCTTGGACTATCGTGTGTGCGGAGGACGTGTGTGTGTGTGTGTGTGTGTGTGTGTGTGTGTGTGTGTGTGTGTGACGTTTGTGTGTGTGTGTGTGTGTGTGTGTGTGTGTGACGATTGTGTGTGTGTGTGTGTGTGTGTGGTGTTAGGTAACAGGGGAAGGAACTAGATGATCATTACTGTAAGTTTATGGTGTAGAGGTGAGCGAGGAGAGGAGGGAAGGTATATCAATTACTGGTAAAGACAGTGGCCGTATGACTCTCCCTGAATATCAGGAGAGAGAGAGAGAGAGAGAGAGAGAGAGAGAGAGAGAGAGAGAGAGAGAGAGAGAGAGAGACATGGGTGGTGGGGCTGACGTTTTTGATTACTTGTTTGTAGTGTACGTGGAGGGCGTTCTACACTCCATCTCTTGAACATTCTTTGCTGTCACACATCTTTGTTAACTCGTGTATGCTCTCCACATGTAGTGTATCAACATCCAGCTCATCCATTGATCCATTGCTCTTATACTGTTCAAGTACTTCATTAACTATTTTCTAACAAGTTTCTTGGTTAACTTCATGTCAAGTTCTCTGGATTTTATATCCTTACATCATTCGAAGGGCTGTTCCATGGTGACGTCATCAGTCTGGTTCATAAATCTTCAAGGTTTTTGATCAGGTCACCACTTATCTCTCTCTCTCTCCCACATTGAGGGCAAATTTAAAACGTCATTTTTTGTTTGTAACTCATTTCTCTTTGTTCTCGTCTCATCTTTGTTGATCTCCTCTGGACCATCTCTGTTATTGCTTTGTGCTTCTATAGGAACGGTGACCCAATCTATGAAGAATACTCTAGTTCTGGCCTCAGACGGGAAGAGCTTGCTGAATATTTCTTCATCCAGCAACTTTAATGCAATTCTGAAATTTGTCAGGCTACGGTTAATGCAGTTCTAGAATTTGTCAGGCTTCAGTTAATGCAATACTGGAATTTGTCAGGCTACAGTTAATGCAATTCTGGAATTTGTCAAGATACAGTTGGTCTCTTCAACTCTTTTCCCATGGTGGGACTAAGGCGACAGGAGAGAGACGATGTAAACTCTCATTTCCCTTTCACACACACACACACACACACACACACACACACACACACACACACATTCCTGCGAGTTGTTTCCTGCTACAAAATGATAATATCGAGGTCATCCACATTACATGTATTTGGGTTGAATTTCATCCACGATGTATCTCACGAACTTTGGAGTCTGCCAAGGTCCCCTTGTAAGTTGCTGCAGTCCTCCTCGCTGTTCGTCGCCTCCGTAATTTCTCCTGCGTCATATATATTCAGGTAGGAGTCAACACCTTCTGTTAAGTCACTGACATAAATCAAGAAGAGTCATGGTTCCTCATCCGGTAAGCAAGACTCGGATTGCCATACGAACGACAGTTCGCGTCGTCTCTGTGGTGAGATATATCAGGACACGACAATCCCCTGGGGTGGGCGGTGGGCGGGTGGGTTCTGGCCGGAAGATTTTAAGACCCCACCCCCCCACCCCCTTCCCTCCTGCTCTTTAAGGAATGCAGAGCATGTCTCATTCTCGGCCTTGTCTCGGAACTTTAGCAATAAACAAGGGAAGAATTAATCCGGCAACCTTGGAAGGACAGTTTTCATAAGGAAGAGTGTCGAGACGAGGTTCTTGTGCGCGCTCGTGAGCGGGGCCGTTGCAAAGATGGCTGCTCTGCACCAACTGGTATCTCGAAATGAAGAAGAAAAACTAGGAAGACTGATAACGTCCATTATTCACAGGGAATATTTCTGGAATCTTAGGAATCTCTGTTGACGGCGTTAGCTCTATATCCGTGGCTGGAGCAGTGATGGCGTTCTGAATTCGGATCCAGCTCTTTGGACGTGTCGGCCCTTTAGACTGTTTCTCTAGGTCAAGGGTCATCCAGAGAGGCTGTCCAAAAAGGGGGGGGGGGTATCTTTCGCCACCCCACACTCCTGAGCTTCGTCAGGAGTAAGTTTTTACGTAGGTGACATGTGCGAGGTGCGTGTGTCCAGCCGGACTCACACACACGAGTTAGGTCATTCTCCTGGACGAGCTTGGGAGGTGTGACGCTCTGTAAATCTGGCTGGTCAGTCCAGCCAAGTCGAGGGGCTGGAACTCGGGACAGCATCTCTAGATCTGGCATCTTTATCATAGTTTGTCCTTTGGCGGAGGACATAAGGTTTATTGGATTCCTTCTAAGAAGGATAAACAACCACTTTATATGATTTAAAAGAAGGGTGATAATCATGTAGGTTGCTCTAGATCGCAAAGTTTTCATGGATCCTGCCTATAGAAACAGTTAGGGAGGCGTCTCCCATATACATACAGTGCAGGGAAGCGTTTCACCAGGTCCTCATCCCTGCCATGTGGCAGTAGTGTGTGGCGAGCGATGACAAGACCCATCTCATGCCACATACCCGACCCCCCACGTCTGGCTGTGCCTACATGGTGCGGGGGAATGTAAACTGCCCGAACACCACGACGTCTGTGATTCCCCTTAGCTCCAGCGAACCTAACTGTGATAGACAATATGTCCAAGTGTGTAACTCGAGTAACTTGAGTGTTTAGATGTCAGTCGCCAAGAGGAATGGTTCACACACACACACACACACACACACACACACACACACACACACACCAGGACAAAGAATGAATTACAGTCTCGTTCATAAAGGGAAGAGGGGGTCACAGGGAGAGGCTTTATATTTGCCCACATTGAGAGATGAGACTGAGGGGCGACCTGGTTAAAACCTCCTGATTCCTGTGAAGTCGAGGAAGGATTCGCGACTCCTCCTGCAGGCGATCGTGGGCGGGTGTAGTAGCTTCTCTCAATAGCAAGTCTCTCATCCTCCACTCTACACTGGAAACCCCCTCGTGGGCTGAGCCAGGTCGGGACGCACAACTCCCCACACGGCACAAATTGCATAAAGTTATGGAACAATGTGAGGGTGTTCAGCCGCGTGTATATACGCCATAACTTGGACAACGGACCAGAGCAACATTCCCTACCCAGTCAGGTTGACTTGTTTTGTTTTGTGAATCATCTTCGACGAGGAAACGGATCGGTTCTTGTTCATTATGACCCGTGATGGCTGGACCTCGCCCACATGAAAGCTAGAAGTAAATTACTGCATATGTTAATGTGTCCTCATTGATCTAATGTGGCCTGGCCATGAGCAGCACTTCAAAAGTGTTTACATGGAGAATGGACCGGTTCTCCATTCCACCATTTTTTTTTTTCGTGTCAAAAGAGAGACGGTACGGGTAGCTTGTATCTTTAACACGTACTGGACACATGGAATTGATGATGATTTACCTCTGCGCGCCGAGGAGTCGAATCCCCGTTCCTTCGCTATGCAAGGAAGCCATTTGCTCACCAACCCCCGCGAGGGGAAGATGAAGGCCTGGGTTGGGTGCGGGCCTACTACTGCGCACAGGACTGGAACTCGAAGCGAGCGCGTGCATGACTCATGGTCGGTAACACCAACCAATACACTACGTAGGTTCGTGATTACATCACCTCATACCCATAACTGCGGTATATACTTTGTTGTTTATTCGAATGAGAAATCGTGCGTAGTTGACATGTTCGACTCCGTTTTCTAAGTGAAGAAAACGGCGGGAGACTGTTCATCTACTTCCATCAACATAAACAGTAGTTTCAAGGCAATGTATGAGGATTTGTTGCTCAAGTTAAAGTTTACTGGGGTTTGTTGTGTTTGCTGGACCAATATATCGACAGAGTAAAGCAGATAGCGTGAAATTAATAACACTGGGAGCACATCATTGTGCCATCTCTCATGGCAATAGCTTCAGATATAACCAATCACAAACCTATTTTGTTAGAACAGTTTCCAATCTCTGTCGGTGGGGAGTATCAGTGTGTCGAGCCGGATAGTTTACCCTGAAATACTTTGGGCACCAATTTGCATATTCGGCAGAACATAAAGGACACACGGGTTCGGTCCCCAGCTGAAAATATTTTCCCCCCCATGTCTATAGTTATACGGTGTACGTGGGATTTACTCTGCCTATAGGTATATGGTTTTATATGGGATTTAATGCTTTAATTAATCCTTTGCAACGTATGTCTTTTTTTTTTTTATATATAGGAACCAATATCCTGGTTTATTTCGATTTTGTTTTTATCCTTTAGATATATCTACTCATCTTCTCTTGTCGGACAGGAATATGTGTGTGTGTGTGTGTGTGTGTGTGTGTGTGTGTGTGTGTGTGTGTGTGTGGGAGCATGTGGAAAGGGTTTGCACTGTCAGTGAGGACAATGATGGATATATATTTGGTGGTATAGTGGCAGGTGCGGTGTTTTATTGATGTGAGGTGTGGACCCGGGAAGACGGTGGACGTGTTGGGAGTGAGATATTAGAGGGCAGTTGGTGGTGTGAGGAGATTGGTGGAATAAGAAATTATAGGGTGAGAGGAGGGACATGGTAGTTGATGGAGTATGTATGAGAGGAGTGAAGAGGGTGTCTTGAAATGGTTCTGATGTGTATACACACACACACACACACACACACACACACACACACATATATATATATATATATATATATATATATATATATATATATATATATATATATATATATATAGCAAGAGCCTGGGTAATGTGGGAGGGGTCCATTCACCTCTGTCTACCCCCCAGAGAGAATCGCTTCACCTCGTATTATCACACCACACTCTTCCCACGCGGTGCGGACGTATAAGTAGCGCATGACGGTCTATGAGGGCCATCAGCACGCGAAAGTGGGCGGTAATGACGGGTTCCATAAGGCAGTAAGTCCCCAGCCATGGCCGCGTCTCACAGTCTGTCCTCGCTGGAGCGGTGTGAGCCCCGAGTAATGTGCTCAGTAACTTCTATTATTTTCACCACGGTGGCGTCTGCTGGTGAGGGCCCCCACACCCACGCTCGCTGAGAATGATTCTTGCTGAATTATGAACTGAGAATCTTTTTTTTTTTTTTTTTTGCCTTCTTTTCCTCCCTCCCTCCCTCCCTCCCTCCTTCCGTGGCGTTGTTAATGTTGATTATACGAGAAGCTGTTGTTTTGGTACAGAGCTTGGAAGTTAGTTCAATGTGTTGGACACTTGTGAATGCGTGTATTCACTGCCCGCGCTTTGTACTTGCTGCATCTTTTTGTTCCTGTGACTACCTGCCCTTATCATATACACCTCGTCGTGTGTGTCTGTCGTGTCTGTTTGGTGTACTATACAACGACGGATGGTTCTCAGCCCAGCCAACACACTGTGCCACAGACGACTTTATGGGTGTCTTTAGAATGAGGCCTATAGTCTCTATTTACCCATCTGTCTTCCACCTTCCCTGGGATGCAGCAGGTACATACAGCCTCTAAAATCACTCACACCTACGCTCCCTTTTAACAGATTAATATTATAAGGATTCCGATGTGAAGATGTACATGTATTGGTTCACGAATGTGAGGAAAATGACAAGTGACTGTGATTATGACCTTGGCACGGGTCACTTTCTCTGCCCATGTCTTCGGTCGTCAGAACATTATAACCTCTTGACACAGACTGTCCGACCCTTGGATATAGTGATGTGGTCTTTGACCTGAAGTATGAGGGTCACGTACAAAGTCAGGTCATCATCTCTAGAGGTCATACCATCGTGTCCAAATGTAGGATCCTTTTATTTAAAAGGTTCGAAACTAGAATCTAACGTACACTAAAATATTTCAGAAAAGCGAACATATATTTACTTCATTACCATAAACTGCAGACAGTTCATCTATTTTTCACGTACAGCGTTTTCCCCAGCAGATAATGCCATACGCCATACCTCTCACCTGTCATGGCTTACTAGCCGAAAACGTCCTTATGGCAATCATGATGGATGATGATGATGATGATGATGATGATGATGATGATGATTTGATTTTCATTTCTCATCCGTAAATATATGGTGATGGTGTCTCGTCTGACACTGTATAATTAGCAGCATTATTGCCGGACACAACCAGCAAGTTCCCCCCTTCTTCTTTTCCCACCTTATATTACCTTTATATATATATATAATTCTCTTACAATGTGGTCCTTAAACGCGGGTACAAAAGAGTTTCCCTGCCAAATTCTCATTATATAAATTCTCTGGCCGGCAGCAGAGAGGAGCTTGGTGGCAGGGGCGGGCTTCTCCTGCACAGATTATGCAAATTATAGTCAAATCAGGTGATTACATTCAGGATTATTATGCCAAAAATTGAATTATCGTAATCTGGGTTTGGGCCAGCTTAGCCCCTGAGCTCAGCTCGACCTAATGTTGACACAGTCGACTGTCAGTGGGCAAGACACGCGTCACGTGAACACACTTACAAAAAAAGGTGTTCCACGCAGAGATTATTATAATTATTTTCCTTTATTCTTCGTTAACTACGTTATGGTATATACCATCATGGCAGTCACTACTTACCACTAGAGTGCCACTAGAGGCGAGGCCCTCAACGGAATCGTTAGATAGTTCTATATAAATTCATGGGTTTATCTAGGAAGTAAAACTCCCAGGACAGTCCCGCTCCAGCTCGCTGCCTGGTGCTTGATGGAGATGTGTTTAGCCAGCGAGGAAAGAGCAGTACGAGGGCGAGGTGGTGTAGGTCAGAGGGGTCACCCTCCAGTATACGAGCGCGAGGTGGTGTAGGCCAGAGGGGTCACCCTCCAGTATACGAGGGCGAGATGGTGTAGGCGGGAGGGGTCACCCTCCAGTATACGAGGGCGAGATGGTGTAGGCGGGAGGGGTCACCCTCCAGTATACGAGGGTGAGGTGGTGTAGGCGGGAGGGGTCACCCTCCAGTATACGAGGGCGAGGTGGTGTAGGCCGGAGGGGTCACCCTCCAGTATACGAGGGCGAGATGGTGTAGGCGGGAGGGGTCACCCTCCAGTATACGAGGGCGAGGTGGTGTAGGAGGGAGGGGTCACCCTCCAGTATACGAGGGCGAGGTGGTGTAGGCCGGAGGGGTCACCCTCCAGTATAAGAGGTTGGGATAAAGCGTACCACCCCACTTGAATGCGACCCAGGGATTGGGCGTGTCTGATTAACTAATGAGAAATTGTCAAGATTCATTGAGTCGACATTGAGAGAGAGAGAGAGAGAGAGAGAGAGAGAGAGAGAGAGAGAGAGAGAGAGAGAGAGAGAGAGAGAGAGAGAGCGAGAGAGAGAGAGAGAGAGTCTATCGTTATCGGACAGAATGTAAGGAGATGTCTGGAGATGTGTGCTGTGTCAGTGGAGACGCTGGGCTTTTACCACAGATGGTGGGGCCCAAGCTTTACGTCTTGTCCCCACAGATGGTGGGAGATCGCGTCCCCACAGATGGTGGAAGCCTCAGGTGTCGTCCCCACACGTGGCACAGTGTTTGAAGGAGGAACCTGGAAGCTTTTGTGTGATAAACAGAAGAGAACGGCAGAAGATTCGTGAGATAGACCAAGCGAAGTGTCAGGTTTCGTGAAGCAAACACAGGGAAATGACAGTAGTTTCGTGAAGCAAGCACAGGGAAATGACAGTAGTTTCGTGAAGCAAGCACAGGGAAATGACAGTAGTTTCATGTGTGTGTGTGTGTGTGTGTGTGTGTAGGGCAAGGGAGGTAATACCTAGTTAATGTAATCCAGCGTGTTTACTTGGTGCGATGTGGGGTTTGCTCCCTGGGGTGTCCTTCAGGCCGCTACCATTACCAGCTTCATGGCCAGGCCTCTCCCTGGGGGAACCTCCTCATTAACGATACCTCACAAAAACCATCCCCGGGAGTTCACCAAACTTAATAACAAAGTTGCAAGTGGAAAACTGGTGTTAGAAAACGAGAACACAAGGAATCGCGGGGTATCTAAAGTTAAAAAGAAGTATTATTCTTGTTCGTTAATACTTTTCTCACGTTCTTATATGTACTCCAAAGTTTGGACGCCCCGAAAAACTATCTTCCAGATCATTCCAGGTTTTCTCAGTTCGTATGTATCTGTTGCTCCTCTTTCTTTTTTAAAGTTTGGCCAAGACCTGGATGGGATATTCTGACCGTAGCGTTAAGGGTCTTCGAGGTGTCACAACGGAAATATTACTGTATCGTGCGCCTCCGATGACGGTATGGTCTTTGCTAACTTTCATAAAAAAAGAAATGAAATATGAAATGAGAATCTACTGTTGTCAATTAACGATCAGAAATGTTTTCGAGCCTTTCGCGGAGAACAAAGGCCTTGCCAGCCATTTGGGCGTGGGCCAAATTCTCCGTTCCTTCCTTTGAGAAACAAAGCTCGTGTGTTGCTCACTATCTTCCCCACAATCTTGCGAAGTATAATACAAAATTTTACCTTTAACGTCCCTCCAATACTTGCGAGTTTTCTGTACCGTCAATCAAGACCTGAACATTTTTTTTTTTCCTTTTGCTTCAACCGGGAGTCCTAGACTTTACACCAACTTCAGACGTCACTACATTGTCTCGATCAGCAGCAAATAGACTTTAAAATCCTCTGCATCTTCGAGGCAGGCGCCTAAGAAGGCAACTCCATCAAAGTAATTGTCAGAATCCTTTCAGATGCGTAGAATTGCTTCCTGCTTCTATTATTTACTCTCTCTCTCTCTCTCTGAAGAAGGTTTGGGACCATTCATTTTCCTCAGAATTATGACGTGGGTTGTATGGTTCTGTGTTAGATATAATTTTTGGCTCTGGACGACCCATTGTCTGGAAAGAGTAGCTACGCTAGGCAGTGTTTAAGAGAGTTTTTAAAGAGCATAAAGCGAGAGTGGCGAACACAGTTTTTTTTTTTTTTTTTTAGACCCACTGGAAGGATGATGATGATGATGGCTTGTTGTTGACTTTATAGTAGAGAGAGAGAGAGAGAGAGAGAGAGAGAGAGAGAGAGAGAGAGAGAGAGAGAGAGAGAGAGAGAGAGAGGCAAGCACAGGAGTTCCGTATTAACAGGAAGGTTGAAACACCTAAGGTATGTACACGTCATGTCCTGAGCGTCAGACCAGGGCAGGAAATGGAACTCAGGAGTCCAGAGATCGTCTACACCCCCGGCCACAGAAAACTGGAAAGTTGGGACGTAAAAAGATATCAGATAGACTTTCCGTGCGAGGATCTCTGTCTGTCTGTCTGTCTCTCTCTCTCTCTCTCTCTCTCTCTCTCTCTCTCTCTCTCTCTCTCTCTCTCTCTCTCTCTCTCTCTCTCTCTCTCTCTCTGCCACGGTAGGTCCAAGGTGCAGATGGGTGGAGATCAAGGTGTAGATATGTTTCCATGATCGCCGTCGGCTGGAGGGATGGGCTTGTAAGAGATGGAGGATTTTGGGAGGGATTTGTAGGAGGGCTGCTCTCTCGGTTGTGCTGACTGTAGGGACGTGGTTTGGGTGTTGAAGAATGTGAAGAGTGGGTTTGTTGGAGGGTTCTGCGGAGTACTGAGGTGGAGACATGGGTTTTAAGAACGGAAAAATTTCAGGGGGGGGAAGGAAGGGGCTCGTTGTTAGAGAGGGTCGTCTTGGGTGTGAGTTTCACAGCCCGAGCCTCAGCCAGGGGAGCCGTGTACTTGTGAAGGTTTTGACTTGGTATGTTTACGCGGTGTTGGACCTCATCAGCAGGTCATTACGCCACAACACCTACCATAACACACACACCCCCCCCCTCCACCATAATAATTTTCCCCGGTCTTTCGTACTAGCTGGTCATAAGAGAACATCCCTATATGTTCTATAGCTTTGTTCGTTCTGTTGACGTTCTGATGAAGAACGGTTGTGTGATCAAGCAGAATCATGATGAAGAACAGTTATGTGATCAAGCAGAATCATGATGAAGAACAGTTATGTGATCAAGCAGAATCATGATGAAGAACAGTTATGTGATCAAGCAGAATCATGTTCATGAAGAACAGTTATGTGATCAAGCAGAATCATGATGAAGAACAGTTATGTGATCAAGCAGAATCATGATGAAGAACAGTTATGTGATCAAGCAGAATCATGATGAAGAACAGTTATGTGATCAAGCAGAATCATGATGAAGAACAGTTATGTGATCAAGCAGAATCATGTTCATGAAGAACAGTTATGTGATCAAGCAGAATGCATCATGCCTTTACTTCTTGCTTGCTGTAAAGCGAAAACAGTTCTGTAAATGTAAACTGGAAATGTTCAGATTTATTCACGAAATGTAAATGATGACAAATATTAGAATAGACATGTAAGACACACATTGCCCAAAGCTGGAAATACGAAACGTTTCACGTAGATTATGATAAGTACGCCGTAAATTACGATGCATTACCTCGGTAACCTATAATTTTCCCAGATTATAGACAGATTTTACCGCAAGTTATACACGTCTTCACCATCAGGCCCCGTACCTGAAGGTGGGAGTTATAGCCAGGAGGGGGAACACGAGCGGCCTATTTTCTCAAACAGCCAGTATCGATACGCGAGGGAAATGGTCACTATTTACATAGGTTATTACCTGATATTCTCGCTCAATTGAGGTCTTTGTACATATCTATCTCAGTGTGTGTGTGTATATATATATATATATATATATATATATATATATATATATATATATATATATATATATATATATATATATATATATGTATTCGTCTCTTCGATGTATATCAACTGACTGTTATATTTCTCTCTTGTGTCTCCCCTGATGATGTGATTATTACACGAAAGTGCACTTGGGAACTTTTCGTGTTTCATTTTCCCCGTGGACTCATAGGAATATATATATATATATATATATATATATATATATATATATATATATATATATATATATATATATATATGTTCAAAGCCACAGTGATGTGAATTATCCTTCGTTGGAAAGGTGGAAATTTGTTCATTTAATGAATGCCTTTGACCACCAGCTGTGCGGGAGAGTGGATCGCCTCTCACATATATAGATGACAAAAAACCAGCACATTCCAGTCCTGTGATTGTCGCCTGTTGGCATTTATATGTGATAGGCTATTTTGACGGGCCGATCAGAGTATAACTGGATCAAGTCAACGGTCAGGCCAATTGTTTGTTGAATATTTGGAACGAAGCTTTGCTATGTCATCCCACGAAACCACGTCAGCAAGGATGATTTGATATATATATATATATATATATATATATATATATATATATATATATATATATATATATATATATATAGATAGATAGATAGATAGATGGATGTACGAGAGAGAGAGAGAGAGAGAGAGAGAGAGAGAGAGAGAGAGAGAGAGAGAGAGAGAGAGAGATTACTCAAGACATGATAGCCAATATCTTTTAGACACCAATCACTATCATTTTTGAATCACCCAACCCTGCCGAAGACTTGGAAGATAACAGTCGGCATAATAGCCATCCGGAGAAAGTCGCCGGCCCGCTACTTTCATCTGGAGGAGGCTATTTTGCCGGAAGAATCAGAGACATGGGTGTTCTGATGCCGGAGATCAGTGCACTAGGCTGGCAGAACACCAGTTGTAGGCTCAGTGCCGGCTGGCTGCATGCGGAAGTGGATGTGATTGCCTCTTTGTACTGTACGAGAATGGAGCTTTAAACTGTTGTTTGGTTACCTCTTTGTACTGTACGGGGACACAGCTTTACAATTGTGTAATTACTTCTTTATGCTGTACCGGAACAGAGCTTTACAATTGTGTAATTACCTCATTGTGCTGTACGGGGATAGCTTTGCAATTGTGTAATTACCTCTTTGTGTTGTGTGGGAAGATAGCATTACAATTGTTTAATTACTTGTTTGTAATGTACTGGGAAGAAGATTTACACTTGAGCAATTACCTCTTTGTACTGTAAGGGTGACAAGAGTTTTCCACTCTTCTGTCTTTTCCTCTTTGTACTGTAGGGGGAGCCCGGAGATTTACACTCTTGAGTCATCACCTCTTTGTATTGTAAGGGGGAGGGAGTTGTACACTCTTTGCACTATTTGTGTGTTAAATGGGAGGGAATTGTACCTTGTCGTTGCTACTGTGTGCGTATACTCACACACACACACACACACACACACACACACACACACCTTTTTTTTTCTTTTAATTAAAACAGAAACCTACCCGGCAATGAAGACAGTTAAATGATATAATAACTTTGGAATCAGAGGGGCAGTGAGGAGACAAAGAGCGTAAGGAGCTGTGAGAAAAACGTGACGAAGAGGGAGCAAAAGCGTTGAGCAAACCTCACGTTATTAATGTGAATAATAATGTCATCCTTCATTTACATGATCAAACAAAGGGAAAGCAAATGAGGAAAAAAAGAGGGCATATATATATATATATATATATATATATATATATATATATATATATATATATATATATATATTTTTTTTTTTTTTTTTTTTTTCATGTGTGGCGGGGTGGCGACGAAATGAATACAGGCAGCAAGTAAGCAAGTATGAATTATTTACATGTATATATATATATATATATATATATATATATATATATATATATATATATATATATATATATATAGAGAGAGAGAGAGAGAGAGAGAGAGAGAGAGAGAGAGAGAGAGAGAGAGGATCCTAACAGAAAATGAGACCTCGGATCACCCATGAAAGATCAGCACTTTTATTTCCAGTGTGTGTGGTATTCAGCGTGCCATAGTGCCGAGTTTTATGGTCTATAAACCGGCCTGTTGTGCTTTAGTGAAGGCCGTTCCATCCACGTCCTGCTTCCAACATAGATAATACCCGGCTGGTATAACCTTGTGTCCAATTTCACTGATGTGAAGTGAATTCCTCCGGAGTCAGTTGTTTGACACTTTCTTAATTAGTCATCGACAAATAGCGATATATATATATATATATATATATATATATATATATATATATATATATATATATATATATATATTCCTATGAGGCCACGGGGAAAATGAAACACGAAAATTCCCAAGTGCACTTTCGTGTAATAATCACATCATCAGGGGAGACACAAGAGAGAAATATAACAGTCAGTTGATATACATCGAAGAGACGAAGCTAGGACGCCATTTGGTAAACATCCTTCTTCCACCTTGGCGAGGCAGCTTCACAGATAGACAAGCAGTGGCCTCATATGCACTCATGCAAACACTGAGCCACTTCAACTTGCTCTGACTCACCCTACTGACAGCGCGTCGTCCCTCATATACCATATCGCTCCAGGACTATCTAAAGCTCGCATTTTGCCCTCCTGAATGGTCATTCCCCACTGCAATGCCTTAAGAGTCTCTTTCCATCCTTCCGTCTACTTACATGATCGAGCAGCCTCATACCAGATATTTGCCTTAACCCTTTTCATTTCCAAAACATCCACCACCTTACTCTCTCCTGCGATCAGTGCCTATGGCTCATCGTGCAACGCTTTCGGGAGTACTGCAATTTGCCTTTGCAATTACAGATAGTGACTCCTCCCTCCACACGCTCCTTAATGTACCCAGTACTTGAGCCCTGCCTCTCCTCCTCCACCTGATGACTCACTTAAGCCCTCATTGTCCCACCTGTGGTCAGGTCCAGCCTCCAGTACCTCATGCATTCTTCTGCTTCCTCCAGGTCCTCCTCATCAAAGCTTATGCCCAAACGAGCTTGTTTCATTCCCCTGCTCTGTCTCAGTTACCTTACATTTACTTACATTTGCTCTCAACTTTCTCATTTCACACACTCCCAAATTTCTGTCACCAGCTCCGGGAGTTTCTCTTCCGGAGTCTGCCGCCACAGCCGTGTCATCTGCAAACAGCTGCTGATTCACCTCCTCTACTTCCACGCCCAAGGCATGTCGTAGACCCGACCCTCATTTCCAAGATCCTAGCATTTGACTCTGCCTCACACCCACCCAACCACCCACCCAGTCCATAAACAGATTAAAACATCCTTCACGTAGACCCCCACACCTTCACGTAGATGCCCACACCTTCACGTAGATGCCCACACTTTGATGCAGACCCCCACACCTTCACGTAGACCCCCACAGCCTTCACGTAGACCCCCTCACGCCTTCACGTAGACCCTCACTCCTTCACGTAGACCCCCACTCCTTCACGTAGACCCCCACACCTTCACGTAGACCCCCACTCCTTCACGTATACTCCCACACCTTCACGTAGACCCCCACTCCTTCACGTAGACTCCCACACCTTCACGTAGACCCCCACACCTTCACGTAGACCCCCACACCTTCACGTAGACCCCCACTCCTTCACGTAGACCCCCACACCTTCACGTAGACCCCCACTCCTTCACGTAGACCCCCACACCTTCACCGGAAACGACTTGCCCTCCTCCTTTCCTACTCGCCCACACGTTCCTCACTCACCCATTAAGATCTCCTCACTGCATTTTGCAACTTTTCCTCCCACACCACGTACTGTTAGGTCCCTCTCTCTGTCAGCCTTATCATACACACTCTGAAGGTGCGTAAATGCCACATAAACATCACTCGCCAATTATTTCTAGCTCAGATTACACACACACACACACACACACACACACACACACATGAATAAATATGTTACCATCTTACTGGTATATATTAAGGAAATCTTTGTTTCGTATTATATCCAATATTACTGACATCATGGATGTCAAAGAATACAAGTGTAACACCGTGGCCTTTGTAGGTTGCCGACTGTTGTCGGTGTTGTCGTGGCGACATCTGGCGGCGCCCCAGTTAGTTAGTCCCCCGCGTGCCGCCCTAATGTTCACTTACGGTCCTTAACCAGACCCGCCAGCTCGGCTCCCCACATTAGGATGGTCATTCCTGCTCTCACGGGGCCTCGCTCCTCCTCCTCCTCCTCCTCCTACTCCCACCAATCGTCTTCTCATTTTGGTTGTGTTTATTTCTCATTCGTTGTGTGTGTGTGTGTGTGTGTGTGTGTGTGTGTGTGTGTGATTAGCATTTGTTATGTATTAAATATATATATATATATGTATATATATATATATATATATATATATATATATATATATATATATATATATATATATATATATATATATATATAATTGCGATATTCTGATGTGTATGAAATTATTCATCATACGCATTTAATATACCTGCCTCTGATGCATTAGGGATCCCCCTGACCTTTGAGTTCATGTGACCTTTAATTGTGTTGACGTGAACAAATGCGTTTTGTTAATCCTGAAAACCATCCGGCCTATCACAGGCCATTGTATGCCATTCAGAATATAACGTAGAAAGCTGAAGTTTCGCTCTAAACTGAACCGCTCATTAAGTATCATATCATATGGAAATTCATGGTTCAGTTGGGGATGATCAGTGTCATTATCAAAGGAATAGTACGATTTTATTTTCCTCTTGTTTGCTGTCATCCTCAGCTCTGGGGTTGGCTGCAGCTTCCCACAGTTTGTGTGTGGCGGTCGGCCTCTCGGGGACTGACCGTTATGATGTTGCCTCCTTCTTCCGTGGAACAGCTGTGCGTGCTGTGGAACTCTCATCCTCCTCTCATCTTTCCTCCGTCCCACAACCTGGCTACATGGAAGAGTCAGGTCTACAAACACCTGCCGAACCCTGATTAATTTCTTGTTTTTTTTTCATTTTTTCTTCATCTTTCACTTCATTCATTTCCCCCCCGTGATGACCCCCCCTGATAGAGGCATGTTGTGTTCGTGCCCTGACGGTCACTGTCAGCGGTAATTGATGATTACTAGACGTTTATCTGTAGTTCAAACAACCGTCATGACCTACGACCAGTAATGGTGCTGTCATCATCCAAATATCCAAATATCTGAATATCCAAGGTTTCGGCCGTCCTGCTTCAACATTTCAGGATAGTGCGACCTGATGCACCTTCTCCAGAATATGTCGAAGTAGTTTACCATTTCAGGTCAATCAGTGAACCCTACCTGGCTGTTAAAGGTCATACTGGCAACTCATAAAGCATGTTCGTGACCTGCTGGCCACTCACGAGGTATAGTCTGTACTTACGGGCCACTCAGAACGCTTAGTCTTTATTTGCTGACCACTCAGAGGGCATAATCATACCGTGCTAGCTACTCAGAAGGCAGAAATCTAGACGTGCTGGCCACTCAGTAGGAATAACCTTGACTTGCTGGCCATCCAGCGAGCATAATCCTGACTTTCAGACCACACAGAAGGTATGTTCCTGCCTTGTAAGTCATTCAGAACGCATGACGCTGTTTCTCGACCACTCAGTAAGGATAATTCAGAACGCATGACGCTGTTTCTCGACCACTCAGTAAGGATAATTCAGAACACATGACGCTGTTTCTCGACCACTCGGTAAGGATAATCTTCATTATGCTGGCCACCCAGAAAGTATCGTTTTCTCCTGCTTGGACATACCAGCTGTGGGACATTCCAGCTGGGACACTGCCAGCCATGGGACATCCCCTCCACCACCAACCCTAGGACACACACGCACAACCTCCCGCCAGAGACGTGGTATCCACGCGCCACCGTCACCTGACGTATCTAGCTACATCCGTCGTAAAACACAGAACGACCGGGCGTTACGACAGGCCTGCGACGCACGCTCCCGGGCCGTCATCTTGGAGGTATGGGACACATTATTATCCCTCTGGGATCTGACATCTCCATCACTAGCCCTGGGATATGGCTGGGAGATGGCTCTCGCTGTGACGAGGCCGCATGAGCTGTGACAAGGCGTATGTAAGAAGAACCCTGGGATACAGTATCCTGAGTGCTGGGATATACCACAACTTGGGATACAGTATCCCAAGCTAAGGATACACCGACACAGTTCCTGGGATATTCCCGCTACATACAGTTTTTTCTCCCGCAACGGTAATTTTCCCTGTGTCAGCTTCGAAGATTCGAAAGAGAGTTGATCAAAGTCAATTTGGGCCACCGTATCCCAGCCCCTTTCATCCCTGGGAAACACCTATCCCACAGCCGTCAGATATTCCCTGGGATAAGAACAGGACACCCACGAGGATATCCCCAGATTTAAGTAGACTATATTCCCAGTTACGTCTTCCTCCACACACACATACCTGGCCCCAGGGCTTGGACGTAAAGGAAATTCCTGAGAGGGGATTACTTTGAGACAAATCTCCGGTGTAGGATTTTTGGGGAAAATCTCCAGAGAGGGATTATTCACAACGGTGCAGTAAGGCCTCTCTCTGTCTTAACGTGGGGAAAAAAAAGGGGGGAAATAACAGTTGGCTTATCAGATATGTTCATGTCTGCTGGCTCCTCTGTGATCCCTTATTGAGTCACGAGTGATGGAAGGCCCTTAAGGGCTATCAACCAGCCCTTCAGGGCTTCCACCCCGCCCTTCAGGGCTACCACCCTGCCCTTCAGGGCTACCACCCCGCCCTTCAGGGCTACCACCCTGCCCTTCAGAGCTACCACCCCGCCCTTCAGGGCTACCACCCTGCCCTTCAGAGCTACCACCCCGCCCTTCAGGGCTACCACCCCGCCCTTCAGGGCTACCACCCTGCCCTTCAGAGCTACCATCCTGCCCTTCAGAGCTACCACCCTGCCCTTCAGGGCTACCATCAACCAGCCCGTGAGCCACCGTGACTTGGTAGCCATCTTGCTTTGACTGTCTATGTGGAAGGATTATTATTTTTCCCGTCGTGTGCCGCAGGCCCACTCTACACTGCCCCAGTATTTGCCAGCCTTTTAACCACACGGCTCAGAGTCTGCTAATTAATGATGCTTCCCATGAATGTAATCCGAAGCGGATTTTTCGTATATCTGATGACGATTACGGGAAAATAAATAGCTTACCATTTTCGAGTCTTTTTTTTGTGTTTTTTATTCATCGTTCAGTCGTTTGAAAGGATACGTGAGTTGCCGCTAATGGTTGTGTTGAGAAAAGCAGTCTTTACGTTGTGGTGGATAAACTCATTTGAATTCATCCACAGCCACAGACGCTGTGAGTCCACAGTAGTTACTATGTCAGCCAGTTTTTCATTCGTGTTTAATTACGTTTTTGCAATGACGTACGGGTTTGGGGGGGAAAGAGCTCTACAGTCGCTGAGATATTTTTTAAAAGCGTTTGTTTAATAACCTTTTTTTGCATTGTAGGAGGAAAGAGTGTTCCAATCGTAGGGCAGTGAGGTGATGTTCCTGTCTGTCTGTCTGTCTTATTTCCCCAGTGTTTCCCTTATCTTTCTGGGCACCAGCTAAGCCACCATCTGTCATGATATCTGAACATGACGTGACACACACACACACTCACACACACACACACACACACACACACACACACACACACACACATCCCACGCGGGAAGGCGGGCGGAGGAGACACCAGCTGGAAGCGCTTGTCTTCCCGTCTGCACCGCTTTAAGCTATTCTCGAGGTGGCAAGCTGCCTGAGGCCAGGAAGTGTGGATCTCCCTGAGGACTGTACCCAACACGTCGGTCCTGGGTGCTCCTGTGTGGCCTGGGGGAGTGACGTAGGCGTTCCCATAGTTATTCATTACTGGAAATTCCAGGCGACTGTAGACCTCTGTCCTTATTATTACTGGAAATTCCAAGCGACTCAGGGATTACATCCCTATTATATCCTGAAATTATATAAAAAAAGAAATGTCAAGGGACATAGATATTTGGAAAATATTATGTCGGAGCGGTGTTCACTGTGTACATATCATACGTATTGAAATGTAAAATTTATATCTTTAATATGTATTGAAAAATGTGGTAAAAATGTGCCAAAGTATTTTAGAATTCAGTGTTTCTACTGTGTATACTAGATACAATACCCAGCCCTTCAATACTGTATTGAAAAACAGAGTGAAATACAAGAGCATTGTATTCGCATGTAAAATATAGTCGTTCACTATTGTGTCTGTACCTAAAATACAGCATTATGATAAAATACAACTAGAATTCACAAGTACTGTACCAAAAATTATCACTGTATTCAAATGCAAATTTTGAATGATGATGCAAAAATTTCCTTGTTCCTTATTATTCAAATTCGCTCGAGTTCAGAGCTAGACACTTTATATATATATATATATATATATATATATATATATATATATATATATATATATATATATATATATTCCTATGAGTCCACGGGGAAAATGAAACTCATAGGAATATCTTGATCCCGCGCAAAATTGTGATCCTTTCCAACAAATATATATATGTGCATATACAAATATATATAAATAAATGAAAAAATAAATGAAAAAATAAATGAATATATATATATATATATATATATATATATATTTTTTTTTTTTTTTTTTTTTTTTTTTTTTTTTTGTCGCTGTCTCCCGCGTTTGCGAGGTAGCGCAAGGAAACAGACGAAAGAAATGGCCCAACCCCCCCCCCCCATACACATGTACATACACACGTCCACACACGCAAATATACATACCTACACAGCTTTCCATGGTTTACCCCAGACGCTTCACATGCCTTGCTTCAATCCACTGACAGCACGTCAACCCCTGTATACCACATGACACCAATTCACTCTATTTCTTGCCCTCCTTTCACCCTCCTGCATGTTCAGGCCCCGATCACACAAAATCTTTTTCACTCCATCTTTCCACCTCCAATTTGGTCTCCCTCTTCTCCTCGTTCCCTCCACCTCCGACACATATATCCTCTTGGTCAATCTCTCCTCACTCATTCTCTCCATGTGCCCAAACCATTTCAAAACACCCTCTTCTGCTCTCTCAACCACGCTCTTTTTATTTCCACACATCTCTCTTACCCTTACGTTACTTACTCGATCAAACCACCTCACACCACACATTGTCCTCAAACATCTCATTTCCAGCACATCCATCCTCCTGCGCACATCTCTATCCATAGCCCACGCCTCGCAACCATACAACATTGTTGGAACCACTATTCCCTCAAACATACCCATTTTTGCTTTCCGAGATAATGTTCTCGACTTCCACACATTTTTCAAGGCTCCCAAAATTTTCGCCCCCTCCCCCACCCTATGATCCACTTCCGCTTCCATGGTTCCATCCGCTGACAGATCCACTCCCAGATATCTAAAACACTTCACTTCCTCCAGTTTTTCTCCTTTCAAACTCACCTCCCAATTGACTTGACCCTCACCCCTACTGTACCTAATAACCTTGCTCTTATTCACATTTACTCTCAACTTTCTTCTTCCACACACTTTACCAAACTCAGTCACCAGCTTCTGCAGTTTCTCACATGAATCAGCCACCAGCGCTGTATCATCAGCGAACAACAACTGACTCACTTCCCAAGCTCTCTCATCCCCAACAGACTTCATACTTGCCCCTCTTTCCAGGACTCTTGCATTTACCTCCCTTACAACCCCATCCATAAACAAATTAAACAACCATGGAGACATCACACACCCCTGCCGCAAACCTACATTCACTGAGAACCAATCACTTTCCTCTCTTCCTACACGTACACATGCCTTACATCCTTGATAAAAACTTTTCACTGCTTCTAACAACTTGCCTCCCACACCATATATTCTTAATACCTTCCACAGAGCATCTCTATCAACTCTATCATATGCCTTCTCCAGATCCATAAATGCTACATACAAATCCATTTGCTTTTCTAAGTATTTCTCACATACATTCTTCAAAGCAAACACCTGATCCACACATCCTCTACCACTTCTGAAACCACACTGCTCTTCCCCAATCTGATGCTCTGTACATGCCTTCACCCTCTCAATCAATACCCTCCCATATAATTTACCAGGAATACTCAACAAACTTATACCTCTGTAATTTGAGCACTCACTCTTATCCCCTTTGCCTTTGTACAATGGCACTATGCACGCATTCCGCCAATCCTCAGGCACCTCACCATGAGTCATACATACATTAAATAACCTTACCAACCAGTCAACAATACAGTCACCCCCTTTCTTAATAAATTCCACTGCAATACCATCCAAACCTGCTGCCTTGCCGGCTTTCATCTTCCGCAAAGCTTTTACTACCTCTTCTCTGTTTACCAAATCATTTTCCCTAACCCTCTCACTTTGCACACCACCTCGACCAAAACACCCTATATCTGCCACTCTGTCATCAGACACATTCAACAAACCTTCAAAATACTCATTCCATCTCCTTCTCACATCACCGCTACTTGTTTTCACCTCCCCATTTACGCCCTTCACTGAAGTTCCCATTTGCTCCCTTGTCTTACGCACCCTATTTACCTCCTTCCAGAACATCTTTTTATTCTCCCTAAAATTTACTGATAGTCTCTCACCCCAACTCTCATTTGCCCTTTTTTTCACCTCTTGCACCTTTCTCTTGACCTCCTGTCTCTTTCTTTTATACTTCTCCCACTCAATTGCATTTTTTCCCTGCAAACATCGTCCAAATGCCTCTCTCTTCTCTTTCACTATTACTCTTACTTCTTCATCCCACAACTCACTACCCTTTCTAAACAACCCACCTCCCACTCTTCTCATGCCACAAGCATCTTTTGCGCAATCCATCACTGATTCCCTAAATACATCCCATTCCTCCCCCACTCCCCTTACTTCCATTGTTCTCACCTTTTTCCATTCTGTACACAGTCTCTCCTGGTACTTCCCCACACAGGTCTCCTTCCCAAGCTCATATATATATATATATATATATATATATATACCTCACAAACGCGGGAGACAGCGACAAAGTATTAAAAAAAAAAAAAAAAATATATATATATATATATATATATATATATATATATATATATATATATATATATATATATATATATATATATATATATATATATATATGCTTCAGCTTTCCATGTATGTATGCGGGGCTTCGGGAGACCAGCGTTGGCTACTCTCATCACATGTTCTGTCCATCTGAAGTTGGATTATAACCGTGTTCTTCCTTGCTAGTATTGTTGGCCGTGAGGGAAGCGACTTCCTCGTTCATAGTCGCCAGTGAATGTCCTGCAGGGATGATTTAGAGGCACTGGTCCAGTTGTGTGAGTGTGTGTCGTGTGTGTGTGTGTGCGTGTCGTGTGTCGTGTGTGTCGTGTGTGTGTGTGTGTGTCGTGTGTGTGCGTGTCGTGTGTGTGTGTGTGTGTGTGTGTGTGTGTGTGTGTGGTGGCCGTCCGGGAGGGATAACAAGACCAGCTGCTCTGTGCAGCTTGAGATTGTCGCTCGGTGAGACACTCGTGTGGCTCAGCGCTCACAAAGGAGAGTCATCCCTTGAGGCCCGGCTGACTTAGTGAACCCCTCGGAGGTTGTGCTGGCGAGGTTCCCGAACTCCTCTGCGTTAATCGGTCGAGTGTCCTTCGCTCTGGGTAGAGATGGGCTGGTGGTGTACTGGATGATGGAGAAGCTTGGAAGAAGAAGAAGAAGAAGAAGACTCATTATTCTGTCAAGACTTGACTTATCATCATCCAGCCAAGGAACTAGTCAGTCTCAGGACCCTCCTGGTCACAGCGCACTGTACTTCGTTCCGGTCAGGCGACGTGCTAGCGCATCAGGTGGCAGCAAACAGTGTTTCTTGGGTCAGGCGACTTGCTAGCGCATCAGGTGGCAGCAAGCAGTGCTTCTTGGTTGAGCTTATCTTCGGTTTGACTGTCGGCGATAAGGCTTTTTGTAAGATCACACAGCGAGCCGCCCGAGCGGGTATCTCCAAGGTAAGAGGGTAAACACACACACACACACACACACACACACACACACACGCCTATTTCATTTCACTGAAATGTCGAAAGTGTTTGATGGGTCGGGTTCAGAGACGACCTGACGTGTCATGTACACGTGGACAAATCTCGCTGGACCAAGTCTTTTCACTGAGCACCCAGAGTCCATATCTGTTGACAGTATCAAGTGCCTTTGTTTGAACGAGGAACACAATAGTTCATGTTTTGCCCCAGAAAAAACCACGTCAGCTGAGCTGTGTCTTTGTGGAAAAGGGCGCTGCTCTTCAGGTAGGCTCTTGTGTGATCCTTATGTGATAGTACATGGGGAGGCGAGATTCTAAATTTGCACATGCTCCCTAGATATATATCAGTAAGACTCTCGATCTGTTCTTACCAGCTGCAAATTTCCTTTGTTGTTGGTGATTTAGGTTTTGATATGTTGTCTGCCGTGTGGTATCTTGGCATGTATTGAACTGATAGCCAGCGGTAATATCCTGCAGCTGGACACCAACATTTAAGGCCAACAGTAGTTAAAAAGTTCACGTAATTTCGACATGGTCTAAATCTAAAGGCGTTGCTCAAGCTATCCCTAAAAATTCCTGATCATGCCATTATTCACACTCCTGCTCATGTCTGTGCTCAGACATGCTCTCAAGTGTCTGCTTAGTCAAGCTACTGCTTGATCTCGTTTGCTCAAGCCTGAGCGTCGGTTCCTGCTCAAGTCTCAACTCAGGCAGCTTCACAATTTCCCCACTCACCACACCTCTCCAGAGGGGGTTCTCTTCAGGATATTTCCTCAAGTCTTTTGTCTAAATTCTGCTCTGAACGTTTCTGTTTTAGGCTTCCCACGCCACGTCCTGGTCGAGGGGCTCTTCCCACACGCCTCCGCCCAGGGCCCTGCCCAAACTAAAGCCCTTGTTCAGGCCGTTGATCCATATCTCTCTGTTCATGGCAGTTGCCAGCTGACCCAGCAAGGCAGACGTGTTCGGACAGAGAGACAGAGGGCTGAGAATCATCTACCACAACAAAGAACCATCTGTCGTAACCACTAAGAACCACTTTTCACCACAACTAAGAACGGTCCACCGCAAAGAAGATCCACCCACCAGCACAACTAAAGACCTCCTACCACACCCAAGAGCCACCTCCCACAACCGCGAACCCCCCCATCCATAACAAACGACTACCGACCGCACAAACGAAGGGGGCCACACCAACCACAACATAGAAGCACCCACCTACCACGGCAGAGACGCATCAGTCCACAAAAGACAAGCACCTGCCACACTCCTACCTCATCATGACCCCCACGTCCCCTAGGAGATGCTGTCGCCACATATCATCTCAAGACGATCAAGTCGTTTGAGTAATGTCCGGAGCCGGATGGAAGAGGAGGAGGAACAGGAGTGATCAAATACACTTTTAATCCCCCCCCCCCCCCCATGAGTCGGCAGGAGGTGGCGATCCTGCCACGACACCCCCGTCCTCAGAATGGATGGCGAGGGACACTCAGTCCTACTCAATCCTACGCTGCTGTTCGGAAAGTAGACGGGTCCTAAACTCAGTCGTTCATTCACATGAGGTATTATGAGGCTGTGGAATGTGTGAGTATGGTTTACTGTTGATGTATGCATTGTGCCGTACGTGGCTCACGGGTTCGAATCCTGGGCGTGGCAGTCGACCCACACCCAACCCATGTGTTCTTCCTCCCCTCGGGGTTGGTCGATGATTGTGTACCTGGTTTAGGCTGGGGGTAAATACACATGGTACATATTTTGGTTAAGAGACGTGGCAACGAGAGTTTATAATTGTGTGTCCGTAACATACAGATTGTAATCACGCACACACACACACACACACACACACACACACACACACACACACACACACACACACACACGAGTATAGTAAATTGTACAAATAGGTAATTACACACACACATTAAAAATGATAGAACGTACATATTAAGCTGTTAAGCAGTGATGATAACATTTTACCCTCTATAGTCGGTATAATCCTGTTTTACATTTTTGTTAACTCATTTTTCCAGCTATACCACGAAACATATTACTACTTACAATATCTATAATTACCCCTTTGATGTCAGCTACTGAACCGATGGTCCGCTTTTATAAACATAAGTATATATCTATTAACCACGCCTAGTGCCAACAAAGCAGTTAAATTAAAAGTAAAATTTGAATTTTTGACATTCAAAACAGTTTCGGGTATCTTTGATAAACTAGGAACATTTAGATATTCATATTTCGCCGAGGAAAGTGAAATCTGTAGGAAGATGTTTAGAATGCACGTAAAAAAAAACTTCTCTGGACAAAAACTCAAGGATGGGGTTCTGTGGCAATTTTGGGAGCTAGGGAACAGGAGGCGATCCTTTGTGCCGTGGACCGTGTTATGCCTTGGTAGCGTCGCGCTGGTGCAAGAAACACACCTTATTACGACGGGGAAATGGAGACCTTGCCACAGTGGCTGGGAGGAGGACGGTGTTCGATACCTGAAAGGGAGACGACCATCATCATCATCACCATCATCATCACCATCATCATCATCATCATCATCATCATCACCATCATCACCATCACCGCCACAGACCAGGAACACAGGAAGAGTGAGAAACATAAGCGATGTGATTCATATTTATACGTTAAGGAGAGAGCGATTTACGCACGCGTTGCCTCGTCTTTTATACCCTTGTATAAACGTACCGTGTCTTCACTACTTTTTGCGTTTAAACGCTCACCTTAGCTTGATGGGCCCCGTGCGTGAATCATGGTCAGCAACGCTAACCATGAACTAGCGGAAAACCCGCGTGTTTGTTTAGGGACATCAGCGGTGATGTTGTGGGATGTTTGTGAGGACGTGTGTTACTCATGTGGAATACACTCACAGTATCAGCCGGGCAGCAGGCACTCCCCTCCCCTTAAAAGAAAGGAAAAATGAAAAAGAATTGTAAAAGATTATAGAAAATAGGAATCGAACCACCATAATAAAGATAATTCCATAACCAGCAACCGCTGTCGCTGGAAACAAGACTACAGAGACGCGCGATAGTCATCACTTCGACTCCCTCATAGAGGCGCGATAGTCATCACTTCGACTCCCTCAAAACGACCATAAATTCAATTATTTTTCTCACAGTGGCCTGTGTGTGTGACGTATGCCGGTAATGCTTCATGAACCGTACTCTCCCACGTAACGTAGTGTCCCACCGATATTAAATTACTTTAATAATAGCGAGGCTCGCAAGGCGAAAAACCTGAAATTTATGGTGGATTATGTGGAGATTTAGAGGCGGTAGCCAGCGGGGAGGAGGAAGTACTGGCGACCTGGCTGTCTACTGCTCTGTGTGTGTGTGTGTGTGTGTGTGTGTGTGTGTGTGTCCGCCACATGCGGCAGGGGCCTAGTGGCACTGTATCTCTTTGCTGGTGGTTTATCGTGGCAAGTTTTCAGTCTAGTGATGCCACAGAACTTAACGGACGTGGTAATGTGATGCCGATGAACTCCCTTGTACTTAGGGGAACTGGTTTAGGCTGGGTGACCATGATGTGGAGCTGTGCATGACATGCAGGGGTGATATATAACGTAGGTGGGGGCTAGGTGTGGCATGAGTTTAAGGGAAATACCTCAAGTCATCAAGAGAACCCTTTGGAAACCTCACCTGACTTCCACTAGCAACTGAAATTTAAGATATTATCGATGTTACTTGGAAAAAAATATATAGTTATGATATCATTTGCTCTTGAAGTTGGTGGGAGTTCGTTCACTGTGTTTAATGTTCGTATGTTGTGTTGTATATGTCACAGCTTCGTGCATCCAATACGGCACAGGAAGATGATAACAATATCTGTGATATATTGTAAAGTATGATAAGGTAGATCTGTGTCCCTACGTGAACCTTATGTGACATTTTTATAGGCTCTGTTGATTTATAACTGGTGTGCTTCACTTACATTTACCTCACACTGAACCTGATCCTATTCACCCTTTTTTTTATCACTTTTCACGGAGGGAAAGCATGATACAAGAAATCATACAACACCTCACAGTGGAAATCACTTTTAGTAAGAATCAAAAGTGCACTTCAGCTGTCTTCCTGGTCCATAGTGTATGGTGCCCCTAAACTGTACGGCAACACGCCGGACCCTTGACCACACAGTGACAAAGATGATCGTCCCCCAGGCTGTTACCTGCGCGACACGAGTCTTGTTACGTGACACCTCGTGTTACAAGTAACTCCTTGAGCGCGTCGCCGTGATCCTTGAGCACGACGAGAGCACGGAGCCTTTAGTACGATCGTATGACCCTTACATATGATGATGACCTGACCTTTAACCTGACCTTTGATGAGGGATAGGTGGCAGCCGTACTTGTGAATACTGTTGCTTGAACCTGTCAGAGATCATTAATTGGCATATACTGTAGTACCTCGCTTTATCAGCCTTACACTTAACACATTTGCCTTAAGATTATTCTTCTAATTAGTAGTATAAAGATTTATAAGCGGGACTTGGTTACTTTTTCTGTTAACGTCTATTCGTGTTGCCCATCACTGGGAAACAAGAGAAATTCAAACTAAAGTAATATTTCTTGTTCCTGCGTTATCATGTTGCCTCATACCGTATGTAAAAAGGTAGTCTGGTGGCCAGCTCATACTGTGCTAATATTTACATTGCATGGAAGGTGATTCCTCCGTAACACACGGTGAAGAGACAAAATTGAAAAAGAAATATATATTTTTTGTCCTGTGTATCATCAAAGATGGCGTAGCAAGGCATGAATAGTATGGACGAAAGTTTCCAAAGCAGTGCTAGACGGAGTGGTTACCATCGCGGGTCCGTTCGTGTATTTGATGTTACCTCATTTATTCGATGTATCGCACGAGATTAAAGTTACGTTTTTCACCATCATGGTAAACGGTGCGCGAAAGACCTTTATAATGATGTTATATATTCTTGCATCAGCCAGGAGACGAGGTTTTAAGAAGTAATTTCAGAAGTTGTCGAAAAATCAGATCCCATGCATTAACAAACACAAGAACCTGCGAACTTGGCCAGACAACTTTATTCATGGCTTTTCTTAAAAGTAAACCCTTGA
This sequence comes from Panulirus ornatus, assembly GCF_036320965.1. Taxonomy (NCBI): domain Eukaryota; kingdom Metazoa; phylum Arthropoda; class Malacostraca; order Decapoda; family Palinuridae; genus Panulirus; species Panulirus ornatus. The sequence continues at coordinate 18,180,943 of NC_092250.1, forward strand.
TGTGTGGCCTTGGTATACCTTTACACACCTTGAGGACGAAGATACGACACTTGAACACGATGGTAGAACGCTTTAGCTCGCTCATACGACCAATAGGATGAATTATACAAGTCTTTCACACGACAGAGCGACCCTTGACCTCGTAAGCACGACCTCTGAGCACAACGGTTTGCGACCCTAAAGACACGACGGTGCTCAGCCATGAGTTCGACGGTACGACCCTTGAGCACAAGCGGTACACACACACATGGATAACGACCCTTAGGTATGCTGACCTGTGTAATGACTTTTAGCCCATTTTACCTAAGGGTTGTACCGTCCTGTTCATGGGGTTACAAGCCTTGTGGAGAAGCAACAACCCATTTGCCTTGAAGTTGTTCCTCAAGAATCATAATTTTCCTATTTTGATGATAATGAAGTACATGCGTGAAGAGTCTGGTGTTCAACATGGTTTGAAGGAAGATGGATGCACGTCTGTGTCACGGTGTGATGCACAGAAAGGGAATCATATTACGTTTCTGTGTCACGTTGTCATGCACAGAAAGGGAATTATATTACCTTTCTGAAAGCCAAGGATAGAAAGGTCGACTTGAGAGTAGTCTGTGTACTATTACCACCAAAATACCGATTTCCATATAGTTATGTATCAGATGAAACCTCATGCATGAACATTAACAATATTTCTGCATTGTTCGAATGAAGATCTTTATTAGACATACGATGTATGTATAGTTTTAGGATGGGTGTAAAAACATTCGGTGGCAACGTTCAGAAATTCTTACAGAGCTACACGTTTTCCACACATGACAGTGAATATAAACCTGTTAAAAAATGTTCTATAAGTCTATAAACATTTAACGATCTCTTGTCACGCGATAAACAGGAATTAATTAGTGACTCCCCTGTGACATAATCGCCTTATGTGTAAAATGAGGTTAAAAAAAAAACTCGTGCAAATTAAAATCAACAGTCGTTAATTAATAAAACCATTATCTGAATTTTTAAAGCTGTTAAATAATCTGGTATTAAGAATATAAAAGTGAAAGTGAATCATGGTCTTAAAGTTGACGTTTCTGTCACTATTCTGTCTCTTCATTATTGAAGTGCCTTTTGTCCTTAATGTATCAAATAACATCGTTTTAATACCAGTAAATTTTTTTTAGATTGTATGTTCAGGTCTGGGGAAAGTGGCTGCTGGTGTACGGTCATTGCTTCACATGCCAGACATGTTATGTTAATTCTAACTTATTATGACATGATTACAGTTGTATCACAGATCATGTTAATTTTGTTTCATGTGAGAAGTCTGACGTGCGACTATGAATTCCAGCTGAGGCACCAAATGATATTTATAAATTTACGTTGATATGAAAAGGACTGCAACAGTACACGGGTACTGCACAAGATAAATGGTTGCCGATCCATATAATTTTGTGGTCTTAAAAAATTTGTTTAGAATCTTTAGCGTAGTCTAATGAATCAGGATTCACTTCACGTCATGCCTTGTCTAGATGATTCATAAGTATACATTATCAAAGTAATAACGAGAAGCAAAATAGTATTAATCTCGAGGCTTTTGAATTAGTACCAAACTTTCCCTCGTTAAATCCAGCAAAAACTGTTGCCAACGACGCACGATATCTCTTAATAACGCCGAGACGGGGGATCGTAAACTAATACAATTAAGGTATGCAGGATCCATCTTCCCCGAAAAATTTGCCCTACTTGCATAAAATTCTTATATACTTTCCCCCCCACTTGAGGACAGGGCATGTAAACACGAGCGAGCTGCAAAGTCTCAGAATCCCTTGTTATAATGCTGAGAATTCTGGCCTAGCCACAGCGGTCCGAGGTGCTGATAGATCTCATAAATTGCACCTGGCCATTTCGGTGGTCCTGATACCGTGCAGTGAGGCTGGGCGTCTGGAAATTACTGTTTCACTGTGTGTGTATATATTACATCAGGGGCGCCGTCCGTAGTGGAAGGTTACTGTCTGGTATTGTTACAGAGCAAGGAGAGCGGTTTGATCCCCTGTAAACAAGGGAAGATGCCTCTCACTGTAGGGTGTTCTTAGCGGATCTGTCTGGTCGTGGTGCGTAAAGCCTCTCCTCTCTGAAGAAAACAGTGATGTCATACATGATATAAAACTTTCATGTTTGTTAAGATCAACCGGAGTAATTGTTGCTCGCTTATTTTGTACCGGTATTCAAGACACAGGGAGGTGCAGACAACAGTTCATATTTGCCAGCGATGAGACGTAAGATCTGTGGGATGAAGGAGCTGTACCGTGAAAGGAGGCGGCTCATTTTGCCATGATTTTCGAGGGTCGTTTTTCACATCCTGACGCCCAGCTTACCCAAGTATGGCATAGATTAAACCAATAAATCACATATAGATGATTTACTCACTTCACCCATCATATTGCACGTCTGTTCCCTCCTCCCCTCTCCAGCCTAACCTAACCTAACCTAACCTAACGTAACCTAACCTAACGTAACGTAACGTAACGTAACGTGACGTAACGTAACATACCCTAACCTAATACATCCAAAATTTAGCCCGCTAATCCGACGAAAATGCACCGACGCTCGCCTCCCCTAAACTTTCATATTGCAAAAAGCCACCAGCGGTCTGCGGACGTCATGGTGGCTGTGAAACCTAGCTGGCTGCTTGAGTTGAGGGCCAGTGTGTCACACCTACCATCACGACCATGAATTTGAGATTGCTGTCATATTAATCAAGAGTGAGGAGGTTTGAGGACGTAATAACCCGTATAACAGCCTCCTTATGTCGCCTCGTTGGTCCTTGCGTGGCTCGCGGAAGGTGGGTAACGGCGATTTCAGTTTTAATCATCTGGTTGAGGTGTCGTTTGACGCATTCTCATACATTCCACAACCCACATGAGAACGAAACAACATTCATTACAACCTGTATGTGGGCATGACAACATAAAGCTATAAGCTTGCTGGAAATTTGACTTCATGTTTCTGAGTTGTCAAACTTGGCATTACGTCGAAAGAGCCATCAAAATATCTCATTATAAACAATTACGAATTAAATAAGGTTTGTGTGTTTGTTCTGAAGTCACCACAGTGCTGATTTTAAACGCCTTTTGTCGCCAGGTCTACCAAAAAATAGGTTACCTAGTAGATGAATTATTCTTTTATCATTATTAGCGACATACAATCTCAAGGCAGAGGTAAACATACTGCTCTTGGTAACACTATACCAAACTGGGGATAACTTAACGTAAATAGCAATCTTTTCATTTCACTACACCCTTGTGGGAAGCAGATGCGTCCGTCTGTGGTCTCGGCTGTTGTCAAAGTACAAATAACTAATTACTGATAAAGTATTCCCGTGACATTGATCACAGTTTGAACCTACCTAGTTGCGTCAGAGGTGTCACTGGCCTCAAAAACAAACACATATCATGAAAATATCTTTATTATAATGTATACGCTGCCTCTATGTGCCAGCGAGAGTAAGAAGTACTACATTTTATATATGTAAACATGCCCAGAACAGCGAATACACACACACACACACACACTAAGGCTCACACATGAATTCATACTTAGGATAATGTTGACCCCCACGTTTACAACCCGAAGTCAAAACACCTAACAACAGCAGCGACCAATAGCAACACCTGGCTATATCAAATGATGCCTAGTGGTTCCTAATGAGTCTCTTAATGCCCTTGATGAATTACGTTACTACTCTTCTTGGTCTTAAATACTTTGGTAAGAACTTTATAAAGGAACTCTGCGTAAAGCTTTGGGAACCAGATTCCCCTCCCCCGGCATGGGATCCTACGTAGGTCCTACTCTTGTAATTCTTGTGATGTAGTTTGTGGTGGGGTAGAATAAGAACCATGTGTTCAGAGGTACAGCAGCGTGACATATGGCGTGTACGAGATGTATAACAAGACACGTTAACAGCAAGGAAGGGTCGATAGCACTGCACTGTTACTAAGGTCTCATGGTTACTAGCAGGATTTACAGCTGTTGAATATGGTAATTCTCCTGAATATTCGGGATATTCTGGGGTGATTTTGTTTTGGTAGTATTCCGAGGGTCGTGGCTTTCGATAATGGGAGTGACTATCATTCTTTTTTTTTCTCTCTCGCTCTTCGGTCGTCAACAACAACAGAAGTGCCCCAAACTGCACCTCTTTGCTGCCACAGTTGCTCAGCCTTTGGTGGATGTTATGTGGACGTTGCAGCCCCATCCACCTAATGTGAGTATGAGGTTAGTAATGACACCAGGGACCGTGTTCATCCATCACCAGCGGAGGATAGCACTACAGGGCCCACTTGCACTTTGCATTCGTTTATATATATACTGTGGTGATGGACATGACCCCCCAGCAGCTGGCGGCAACGCAACGTTGGAAGCCTCGTAATATCTCTCCGGCAGCTGGGTTCACAGTTTATCTCGAAAAACCTTTCGTCATTGGAGAAAGCCTGACTGAGTCTCACTAAAACGTGTCGTGTCTACTTAAAATCATGTTGAGTCTTGAACTTCCATGAAGTATGAATGGCAGTTATGAGCAGATCATTGTCAAAATCACGTTACTTAACTGTGGTTCTGTTCGTACGGATGGTGGATTAAATAGTTTATTCTAAAATTATTCCCCCGTCAACAAGGGGCCACTGGTGTGTGTGTGTGTGTATATATATATATATATATATATATATATATATATATATATATATATATATATATATATATATATCTTTGGCCAGTATGATATTGGCGGGTTTTTGGTGTGGGTGCGTGTCGTGTGGCGATAATTGTGTCTTCATACCGTCTGACGAATGCCAGTAACACTTTCTAATGCTGCGAACAATTGTAATTTTTTTTTTTCAAGTTGAAGGCTTCAGTCACGGACAGAAGTCCACATCAAGGCTAGGCCTTTAGTGAAATGTAGAGAGAATTATGAAACGGGGAAAAAAAAAAGACAAAGGAATTTCACCTCGATCATGCATTTTTCTTCTTTTAGCCTCGATGTTTATATCATTTTCCTCTATTTTGATCCCTTTTGTACACTCCAGCCTCATATCTCCTATATTAACATCTAATTTTAAGATTTAAGTGCCATTTGGGGAAATCAATTCTTTTATGGTTCTATATCCTTATTTTCTATATGACTAACGTAATTGTACATGTTCCTCCAGTCTTCTCAGGCCAGATACATTTTGCTATCCTTTCTTTCATCAACCTCCGGTATCCCCGTCCTATAATACTATATATCTTTCCCAGAAAATAAGAACAAAAAATTCCATTTCAGTATTTTACAAGAAATGATTTCACATACCGACTGGCCCCTCTCAAAAACTCTTACTTTTATTTTTTTTCTTTCCTGAATTCCCGAGTGGTGATGTTTCTCTCTCTGGATTCCATGTACCTCCCCCAAAGGTTTTAGTTCCTCTCCTCTCTTTCCCCAGCAAAATATAGCCTCTCCTACTCTGTTCCATTCACCCGATCCTTACTTTGCCTTAATGTTTCCGTCACATAATTTTCGCCCTCTTCCTCTAACCGTTCCCCTAAATTTTTAGGGAAATGGAGGATGTCATGTCGTGCAATAAGGTGTTTTAAGGGTTGAAAAAAGATGACTGTATGAACTAAATGATGAATTACAATAGAAATGAATGCAGAGGTGAACGCGTATTACAATAACAGTGAATGCAGAGGTGAACGCATATGATTGTATGAACTAAATGATGAATTACAATAACAGTGAATGCAGAGGTGAACGCGTTTGAAATCTAGCCGATCAGACAGTAGCATTTTCCATATTCCGTTGATGTCCCTTGTGTAACATTTTTTTTGTATCGTCCGATTATTTCCTGCCTGGTTTATCTTTAACCCAAAAATATCAGATTTACAAGCGGTGCCTCCGTGTACAAGGAAAATATTTATAGTAAAAGTTGTACATGTGTTTACTTTTAGTTCTTTTTTTGTCTACAGAGTTTGTTTTATTTTTTTTTTGTATCTTTTTGTTACAAGTAAAAGTTGAGAGTTTTCCAATACTTCAGTAAGAAGTTTCTTCCTACATTACTTTCAGAAGTTTTGAATGAATCTTTTTGATTGAACTATTCTGTCTTTATCATTTGAAATGATATCTGATTTAGAAGAAAGTTACTATATTCCACAAACCATTACATGTAACCCAAAACCATATTTTGGACTGTTTAGAATGTTTTAAATGACCTACGTACACATTGGATTGGACAGATGATTCGTGAGGTCATATATAGCAATCTTGATCACAATGTCCTCTATAAAAAGGAATTTTCTGTATATACAGAAGGTAAGACGGAGATGTGAACACTCTACCAAGACACATGACAGACGAAAGTCAACCTTCTGCACGCTGCAATTTTCATAATCTTCGCGTGGAACAGACCACAAAAATTTTGCAGTGTTGTTACATTCGCCCACTTAATTTTTATAGCTAACTTGGGCTTCAGGTTGAGCAGCATGAAGGTCCTCAATCCCTTCATTAATTACAAGGCATGAAAATGTGGCAGAACCAACAGTGTTACCAAAGGCATGAAAATGTTGCAGAACCAACAGCGTTACCAGTACAGCCCTGGTTGCGTCAACATTTATTCACATTGCTTTCCAAGCCACGGGGGAAAAAAAAAAAAAAAGTTTTTAAAAGCAGGTCAGCCACTCATCCAAATGTGGGGCTAAATCTTTCATGCGAACTGTTGTTCCTCTTTTGTTCTGTGAAGTGAGGCTAAATGTTTTAAAAGTAGCGAGAAAGGTAGCCAGTATTATATATATATTTTTTTTTCATTCATGATTACCCCGGGACCAAAGTCTGCGAAAGTGTCCTGGCGTTATTCAGCACCTCTTTCTAGAGGCCCCTACATGTACCCCAAGGCAGGGATATATGTATATATATATATATATATATATATATATATATATATATATATATATATCCCTGCGGATAGGGGAGAAAGAATACTTCCCACGTATTCCCTGCGTGTCGTAGAAGGCGACTAAAAGGGGAGGGAGCGGGGGGCTGGAAATCCTCCCCTCTTTTTTTTTTTTTCTCTCTCCAAAAGAAGGAACAGAGAAGGGGGCCAGGTGAGGATGATCCCCTCCAAGCCCCAGTCCTCTGTTCTTAACGCTACCTCGCTAACGAGGGAAATGGCGAGTAGGATGAAATATTACTCTCCCACTTGAGATAATCGTGAATCACACTCATACCATAAACAGAAACAGACGGCAGTAGTCCACTACCAACTCATCTTCTGTCCACCTAAGTTCTACACGGGGGCATTCTTATGGTGATCACATGTATACACGTGCATAGGTAGGCGATGATGGCAGGAAATCGGATAGCCATGCAGCATCACATTTTAAGCCCGGTATTATGCCATAACTCGAGGTGGGGGGGTCACGAATGTCACAGTGGAAATTCACGGGCAAATGCATGACTCCGCTAGTGTTTACGCAGCGGGATGAATATTCATGAGGATTTCATACAGATGCTGTGAAACGCACTGTTCAGAACTGTGACGTACCTTTCGTGTGGGGACTCATTTGTTTCTGTATTTCATTCCATATTTTCAAGTTCATTATTAGCATACCTAAGAGAGTCGTCTCCTGGATTATCTATATGAATCAAAGGACCCCATGTGATAGATATCAGTAAAACCTTTCTATTTCAGGCTAAATCATTACTTTAAATTTCTTCGACGAATCTCAACATTTACGGAAACTTCATCGCCGTCGACAAATCGTCCTCACCTCCTTAGGTAAACATTGTCAACAACTTGTAGATACATCAACATTACATTGTCAACAACTTGTAGATACATCAATATTACATTGTCAACAACTTGTAGATACATCAACACTACATTCATTTTGAAAAATAACAGAAATAACGACTAAATATATACATTTATGAGTATCTAGTAAGCGGAGACATTTTTATATATGATTGCTGTCCACCGATGTCCCCCGGAAACGTCGTCTGAGATTAAAAAAGTTGTAACACCAAGTTTTTCACGTTGCTACGGTAAACAATGTTAAAGGCGGTGTGAATACCGTTATATATAGTTTTGGGCTCCTTTGGAGATGTGTTCCACGTGTAAATCAAGAATTGAGGAGTCGAAGTGCCGTGGGAACGTTTACTGAGTTGGGATAAGACTATGAATAACTTTCCTCCTTGTTAACTGGAGGTAAGGGGAACAAAAAAAGCTGATTATTATTCCGTCAAGCAGTTTTTTCTTTTATCCACAAACGTTTAAGTTAGTTAAGATAAGATCATTTTAAGTGATACCCTAATCTGAGCCACGTGCCCATTTTATGATCGACCAAACCCCAAGGGGTGGATGAACAGCTGGGTTGACTGTGGCCCGAATTCGAACCGATTCGCTCGGCCCTGGGCGGCCCATGAATGCGTCACGGCCAGGAACGCTAACCACCACTCCACCATATGTTCTTTACCGAGTGACGCCTTGTGAAAATGCATGAAACAATATTCATTGCTTGAAGAAGTTGCGAGGGGTTTGTTTGGAGGGTACTGGGAGCAGATGAACAAAAGGAGAAGGGCTGTATTGTCAGTCCATCATGTCTGATTAAGTGATATTGTGTACAAAGTATTGAAAATATTATTCAAAGAAACAACAAGACATTAGTTTACAGTCTTCATTCGTATCTGATAATTTTTGTCTCCGTTTTATACGAAAAACGAATAGCCAGTAGGATTTGTATCAAAGCGACGTATACAGTAAACATGGCGTGAATGAAATACGTTACCGCAAAAAACAGAATATAGTGTTCTCTCCTCACGCAAAAACTGGCGACAGATTTACAAAAAAAAAAAATACAACAAGGAATTTTTATTATATAGGAGTTCTTTAATGATGTTCCTCAGTCATATCCCTCCAAAACGATGGGTCAGGGTATGATTTGGTGACATGAAGTCTACACTGGTGACCTTGATGGCATTCTGATCAAGTAGTATCTTGATGGCTGCCTTTTCCTTCGATTTCTACCGCAAATCACACGAGTTCCTGGTCGGTTTGGGAAGTCAAAAGGTCGAACGCATTAACAGCAGCAGAGATTTCTCCCCCCCCTCAGGTCATGAGCATCTTGACATGACTTTCTTCTTAGCCCCATCATTAGAGTGACAGGTATATTTGAGTTGGTCTTCCATTCCTTAATGTCAAGTCTCACGCGTAGAATTTGGAAGTCAATTATAGCTGGGCTAACGACCTGCCACACAGGCGACACTTCCTCACCTCCCTGTACTACCCTGAGTCTGCTTGCAGCCCATGGTTTAAAAGGCGATGGTGGTGACGTCATTTATCGCAACGCACAGGTGTGAAGGGACGATATATAAGGGTTGGATGAAGGGGGGCAGATACTGCCTCTCTTGTGATATTACAGCCGTGCGCATCACCCTCATGTATAATTAAAGTGGGATTACCCACACGGTTCACGCCTCTGCATTTATTTACCTTGAATTTCCCGTAAAGTGTGGGGAATCCGCATTCCAGTTTCACAGATAATCTTGCCCCATCAGTCAGTCACCCTCGTGTTTGCCAAAGTGTATCATATATCCCTCACTTCCTCAATTTCCGAATGAGTGAGCGAGGGAGAGAAAAACGTACGGGGGGATTCTGTCGTAATATTCAGATATGTAAACATAATCTCGAGCACAGTCTCTCTCTCTCTCTCTCTCTCTCTCTCTCTCTCTCTCTCTCTCTCTCTCTCTCTCTCTCTCTCTCTCTCTCTCTCTCTCTCCCGATGAACTGGAAGTGAGAGGAGAGAGCGAGGTATCCAATATTTATCTTACTTCTCGTTCGGTCTGGGGAAGATCTCGCTGTTGTCTGTCATCTTGTGTGGGAAGCTACTACGTGTGGGTAAAATCGCTTGACTTACATACACTTTGAGATAAAACTATGCGCGTTGAATGTTACGTGTTATTTACTGTTTGGTGAATACTGGGATATTCCATTTCATAGCCAGAGACCTGAGGTACGTAATGACTTGTCTAATGTTCATTTCCAGAGATCTCGTCCTTATCAATCGCAGTGTTGTTGTCTATTTAAGCCTGCCAGTCCGAGAGGTAAAAATGTAAGATACATAATGACCCACACTCTCGTACAAGAAGGATTTTGTTCACTCATAGTTAATGACAGGTGCCCGTACCTGCCAACGCTTCCACACAAACATGCACGCGGAAATATTGTGCAAAAAGAGAAAAACATTCCTCCACCTCGTGTTAGTAATTAAATAGATTATCAGATACGCAGGATGTGTGCGTCAGTGTAGCTGAGCAGGTGTACTGACAGGGTAATCGTATTAATTGCCTGATTTTAGGTAAGCTTTAGGGGTTTGCTTTATATATATATATATATATATATATATATATATATATATATTGGAAAGGATTATATATGTATATAATTGGAACTAATATTCTTTTAGACGAGATTTGAATGTGATATTTTCCCAGGGAAGTTTACTCCATGCAAGAATCTTCGTCTCTTTTATGTCTTCGAGAATGAGAATGGTTTATATTTGTTTTTCCCAGGCAATCTGTGCAGCAAGGAGACTCTTCGTTGCTGTTAACCGTCTTTCATGATCCACCTGCTGACGTGCCCAATACAAAGTCCGACGGTAACTTAGCCAAGATGAACTAAGTTTCGGTGGCACAAGTTTTGAGGACATTGGAGAGGTCAGTATTGTACTCTTGTTGACTGTCTTGGTTGGGTTAGATTTTTTTTTGAGGTTGTATTCTTGTGGTCACCAGGTAATCTATTTCTACAATGTCGTTTTTTTCATGTAATGTGATCGTATGTCCACTTGTATGTTTTAATGCCCATTTGATTATTGCCATGTAAGTTTAAACCCTTATTTGTATATTTTCATTATTTTGTGATTCTACTGTGTCTCTGTCGATTTATTTTCTTAGATTGTATAAGTATTTGTTTTCCCTTGTGCTTAAGACTAAAGCATGGGTATTTTGATGAGATGTATATTTTGAAACCTGTTGTAGACATTATTCGATTGTCCGTGTGATCTTATGTTGTAGACTAATTGGCTTAATTATGTTGTTTGTGGGAGGTAACAGTAGGACAGTAAAGAGATACTTATAATGTTGGTAATGAATTATAAGATACTTATAATGTTGGTAATGAATTATAAGATACTTATAATGTTGGTAATGAATTATAAGATACTTATAATGTTGGTAATGAATTATAAGATACTTATAATGTTGGTAATGAATTATAAGATACTTATAATGTTGGTAATGAATTATAAGATACTTATAATGTTGGTAATGAATTATAAGATACTTATAATGTTGGTAATGAATTATAAGATACTTATAATGTTGGTAATGAATTATAACATACTTATAATGTTGGTAATGATTTATAAGATACTAACAATGATGGCAGTGAATTATGAGAGTATGAAATATTATAATAACATTGATGATAATGTTTCACAGTCCAATTGCCAAGAAGAAAAAGTAATTATTCACATTACGAAGTATTTTGAAGTCATTTAACAGGGACTGAATCCTGTATACATACTCGTCCAGCCCACTTTACGTTTTCACTACTACGTTGCCAAGATTTCTTCTTCCACTCAACGCGTAGCGTCACTCACTTATCCTAGGGATGAATGAACAGGGGAATACATTACCGATGGGACGCGTTGCGTGCTTTTAACGTCTCTAAAAAAAAAATCCCAGTAAAGTTCGGAAACGGATTTAGGAATTTTTCAAAATACGGTAGAGTCCCCCGAAACCTCAACCATTTCCGTGGCAGAAAATCTCATTACCACATAGATGAATAATCTAGATTTATCGGGTCCATATATATTGTTCGTAGTACTAAACCTGAAGTTCGCGGGGTAGTATGTCAGCGTAGTCAACTTAAAATCCTGGCGAATTATTGCGAGGATTTTGGCATACATCTTCCCCCGGCAGACCGGTTGCAGTTGTGCTTTTGATTACCAGTCGGTAGATTTTATGGTGATTATATCTAGACTCCAATTTACGGATAACGAATAATGTATCTTGGTGCTATTCATCAGCAAGGGGAGAGAGAGAGAGAGAGAGAGAGAGAGAGAGAGAGAGAGAGAGAGAGAGAGAGAGAGAGAGAGAGAGAGAGAGAGAGAGGTGTTAATCCCATGCATTTCAGAATAATGTTTATACTTTGCCGGTTCTCTACTAATTAAAAGAAAAAGGGAAATTGACCAAGAACTGTTCATAATGTAGCATTGTAGCGAGTTATGATTTGTGTTGTGGATTCTCGGTAATCGAGTTGGTTTTAATGGGGGATGAGTGTCAGGAGCCAACAGGCCAGCAGGAAGCATTGATTGAATTGCACTGTTTCATATTTAACACATTTTGTCGGATAAGAAATTTACATGAAAATTGCAGGTATGAAAGAAAACGAATTTCCATGTACGTTTCAGCGTTGGGGCGAGAATTTTTACATATGTTTTTTTTTTTCCCTGTTAGTCTGGGTAGAGTGGAACATACCGTTTTCCAGACTGTCTCACGAAATTAAACTTTCGAGAAGTATTGGCTGTGTGGTTCCCACACGACGCAGGGGTGAGGTATCCCCTGGTTCGATGCGCAGCGGTGGCTATTATCCGTTGAAAGTGTTATAGCCACACTGCTCCGTTTTCTGTTGTTGCTGTTGTCTCTGCGGATAGTGTGGCCCTCCTTCCGTTATGCTTCCGTTGCATCTGTTGTCTTCCGCAGTACATCTGTCCCTGGTGTACGGTGCATTACCTCCGTGTCTGCTGCTTCTTATGATAGTTGCTATTACGTCTGTTTCTACTGACACATGTGTCTGTTTCCTTATTTGACAGCAGCTGCTGCCCCATATACTGCTGTTACGTCTGTTGCTGTGCTGTTCAAAGGAACCGTTGGACTCTACTGGTTGTGTTGTTAATATGTCTGGACACTCCTTAATTAATGTCTCCAGTCACATAATCTCCACCCATACGCAGTAGATAAGCAATTGCTATGAAAAATAGGAATATAGCGACAAGATAAGGTTATTTGTTGGAGGAATTAGTAAATGATTTTATATACAGCAAGGTCGATAAATGAAGTAAATGAAGGATGGATAAAAGTGTGTGTGTGTATGGTCCACTGTTTACCAGTGTATTATTGTCTGTATTTGCACCATGAACTTGTGTATTAATCCCAGACTAGATTTCATTTTTTGATAGCTTCGCGTACTGTATCGTCGACACTGTAGTACAGAAAAGGAAAAGCGAAATATGACCCCTCACACTTGCCTGAGCAGGTGTTGGCCATAGAGAAGTGAGGCAGAGACCAGTCCCGTTGACCCCTCACACTTGCCTGAGCAAGTGTTGGCCATAGAGAAGTGAGGCACAGACCAGTCCCGTTGACCCTCACACTTGCCTGAACAAGTGTTGGCCATAGAGAAGTGAGGCACAGACCAGTCTCGTTGACCCTCACACTTGCCTGAGCAAGTGTTGGCCATAGAGAAGTGAGGCACAGACCAGCCTCGTTAACTTAGCCGCAGATCGGGAAGCAGGACTCGGTGAGAGCTGTGTGTGAGTGAGGTGGTCAACCTAACCCCGGAGACACACGTAACACGACAGTGCTGACGCTTCACAGGTTACCCATGTCGAAAGCTGTCGATGTTTGTGGTGAGGCTGCATCACTACATCCACCGAGACCCCGTGTAGGTATTCCCCCCTGAAGCTGTTGTTGTTGTTGCCCCAGAGGCTCTGGAGTTATACCTGTTGTAGCAGTTGTTATCTCAAGAGGCTCTGTAGTTATTCCTGCTGATGCTCTGTTACTCGTCATAAAATGACTTTCGAAGGATGATATTTATTCCGAGTAAATTTTTGAAACTACTCCAGGTACATTTTTTTTTCATGCTATTGCTGGCGAAGCTTTATGAATACTCCTTCTGAAACGCTTGAAGCTTGATTTGCTATTCCTGCTCAGGCTGTATAGTTACTCCTGCTAAAGCTTTGTATTGACTCAGGCTGAAGCTGTGTTTAGTTACTCCTGCTGAAGCTTTGTATTGACTCAAGCTGAAGCTGTGTTTAGTTACTCCTGCTGAAGCTTTGTATTGACTCAAGCTGAAGCTGTGTTTAGTTACTCCTGCTGAAGCTTTGTATTGACTCAGGCTGAAGCTGTGTTTAGTTACTCCTGCTGAAGCTTTGTATTGACTCAAGCTGAAGCTGTGTTTAGTTACTCCTGCTGAAGCTTTGTATTGACTCAGGCTGAAGCATTGTTTCCAGGCTTATGTACTCTGGTAAGTCCTGGAAGAACTCCGTAGTTTGTCCTGCTTCAGTACTTTGTCTATTCCCGATGGAGCTTTCTAGCTCGCTCTGTTAGAGCCCCTGTCTGGCCCAGTTAGAACGCCCTGAGTAGTCCTTTTTTTAGAGCTCCCCGGCTTGAGCTGATAGAGCTCCAGGACTAGGCTGATAGAGCACCCTCGTTGACTCTGTCACCGTTCCATGACCAGTTCAGTTAGAGTTCCAGACTTAGGTCTGTGAGACCTCCCTCCCGCCTGAGGCACGATAGGGTTTCCAGAGCCGCCACCCAACATTCCATCAAAGGAAGAAGGCTACAGATGCAAGAAAGATGTATCGCGTGCAAGAAAGGTCAAATGGTGGGTTGACAGAAGATGAATCCCGCCCTTACCTGACCCCTCCCTTCATCTCTCAGCTGTTTCTCTGTAAACAGTTCTCTCGCAGTCTTTTTCCACCATCTTTTTTCTTCATGAGCTTCGTATGATTTTCTCGTTACTTTTACATGTGGATCTTTTATTTCGTTGGTTCTCGGTAGGTGGACTCCGAGGGGTGTGTGTGTGTGTGTGTGTGTGTGTGTGTGTGTGTGTGTGTGTGTGTGTACAATCCTGTGTAAGAACAGTACGAGGTCGAAACCATTGTTACCCACTGTGGGTACGTTGTTGCGTAGATTTCCATGTAAATTACGAAAACTAGATATCATTTTTGTAAGTGCCATTAATAAGTACTGGATGATGGATGGGTCAGGTGTTATAGTTCTATATATATGTTAGACAGAGATAGATACCGTAGCATATATATAGCATTAGCAAGTTGATCGGCCCGTTAGGTACCCAGTTGTCTCGTTTCATTCCGCATGTGGCGAGACACGGCGCAAATTCACGCATATCTTGTTTCGAACTGCTCTTCGCTAGCCTGTGGATAGATCTTATGGTGGCGTCCAGGGAGGAAAATAGAGTCCTCTCTCCCAGGACTTGGAGTCATAGTGAGATCCACATCTTTGTTACGAGGATTTACCGAGGAGGAGGACTTCGTAACGTCTCCATCGTAGGTCCTCCTTGAGTGCCACATCTTTTTGGAACGGGGACGTCGAGGAACCAGAGCACTGCCTCCGTCTGAGGTCCACTTTCGAGCGCAAAGGAGGACTCTGGGGAAGAGAAGAGTACTCGCTGGATCCCGATGTGTTCTTTGTGGCCGTGTCTGTGGTGGAAGGCGTGGCAGATATACTACCCTGGCGTGGTTAGAGTCCCAGACTGCAGATATTGGCACGTCGTAAAACTGCATTTCATCTTGAATTGCGGCGCTGCATTTTAATCCTGGCGAGAGATATTCCCCCCACCCCCCCTTGATAAAGACTGGTGGGTGTGTCTTTCCCAGATGGAGAGAGAGAGAGAGAGAGAGAGAGAGAGAGAGAGAGAGAGAGAGAGAGAGAGAGAGAGAGAGAGAGAGAAGGCGGAAAGAGTAAACGAAAGATGGTTGGACAAAGAAACAAAAAACAAGATGAATTTGTGACGAGGTACAGCGGGAGGAGAAATAATAGATACCTGAGGAGATAAAATAGAGAAACAAGGATAAAGGAAAAAGATAAGTGGATAAAGAAATAGATTGGACTGTTTATGTAAATATAGAGAGACAGGCGAAAGAAAATTAGAAAATACAGAAATGGAGATAAGTGAAATAGTGAAAGAGAAATAGTGATATAAGAAAAGAACAGATGAAAGTGAAACATGAGAAGTGAGGACGGAAGCAAAGAAACAGACTGAGATGAAGAGAGAAGAAAGAAGAAAAAAGACAGAAAGAGAGAAGAGTAGTGGGCAAGGGGAGCAAAGGAGTGTTTGAACACGAGCCATCACGCATCATCCACCTTACGCCTTTTTTCCTCTCGAGATGAAACGACCTGGAACTGACCTGGGGCGGCACTCTATGACCTCATCACCCACGCTGGTGACCACAGCAGTTTGGCCAGACTCCGGGGAGGTTGGGGGTGACCTGCTTCTCTGGGGGTGATGGTGACGATGTGGTTCTCCTGGGTAAGGGTGGGGGGGTATTTACACCAGCGGTGTAGCCGACGTCCATGGTTTCTTGGGAACGCTGTTGTGATTCTCTGGGGTTGGTCGTGACGGTCTAGGGGGTGTTTGTGAAGCTGTTTTGGTTCTCAGGGGTTGGTGGTGACGTTCTAGGGGTGTTGATGAAGCTGTTTTGGTTCTCAGGGGTTGGTGGTGACGTTCTGGGGGGTGTTGGTGAAGCTGTTGTGGTTCGGGGTTGGTGGGACTATCTGGGGGAGGAGGATGTTGGTGAAGCTGTTGTGGTTCTCTGGGGTTGGTGGTAACGGCCTGGGGCGTGTTGGTGAAGCTGTTTGGGTTATCTCGGAGGTGGCATGACGCTGCTGTGATTCTTCTGGGGTGACTGTAACGCTGTTGAGGGCTACCAGGGGGTGATGACGCTGCTGTGGTCGTCTGGTGGGTGGACGTGGAGTGTGATGTCACCACACCACCACACGTGTCTCTCTGGCTGGCTGGCTGGCTCATACCCACAGCAGAGTCGGGCCCCACGTACGCACCCAAGAGCTTCATACGTACTAGTGGTAAATGCATAATTATGATCATGATTGAACTGTGGTACTTAGACATTATTCAGAATATAAGGAAAGTAAGAGTTTATGCATCTATGTATCTATGAGTATGTATATATGTATATATATACATACTCATAGAGGAGCGGGGGGCTGGAAATCCTCCCCTCTTATTTTTTTTTAATTTTCCAAAAGAAGGAACAGAGAAGGGGGCCAGGTGAGGATATTCCCTCAAAGGCCCAGTCCTCTGTTCTTAACGCTACCTCGCTAATGCGGGAAATGGCGAATAGTATGAAAGAAAGATATATATATATTTTTACTTCGTTTTCATCTTTGGGAATTGGGCAGAAATCATGAACGTAACGAAAATTAACGCACGGAACGATGAATAACGGCCACAACAGAAATTACGCCAGAGAAGCAGTTTAAAAAATAACGAACTTTGAATACAAGCGACGGTCGGGAGGCAGCCAGATGGAATGGTTCGTGCGAATTCCCTCTCGTGGTTACGGGTCGTCAGCGTTTGTTGGACCGTCTCATTTGTAATTTGTCATTTTTTTTTTCTTTCTATTCTTGTATCAAAGCCCCTTGGTGGGAACGGCTCGGTATGTCAGCTTTCAGTAGACGAGGTGGTGTTAGGGTTATGGCTATAGCTTTTGAAGGCGGGTTGGAACAAGTTAGCCCACTATACAAGTGGAAACGTTGACTTTAGGTGGAACATTGACGCACACACACACACACACACACACACACACACTGTGGGATTCGAACCCACAACTTCCGTTGTATGTGGGAAAGCCGCGTGACAGAAGACCTGATGGTCCATGACGATTGCTTATCTACTGGAGGACTGTGTATGCGAAGGACGAATAACAGAAGACCTGGCGGTGTGCGACGAGGTTTCCTACTGGAGGACTATAAGAACATCCTTATATCCCGATCTGTGTAGACAGGGACGGTATAGGAAAGCAGGAATCAGTTGAGTGTACCAGGTAGTCATTGTAATGGTTCTGTAAGGAACTGATGGTAACAGTGTGTCGTATTGGCAAAGGTATGACGGTACCCTGTCTTTGTGTTGGACTCGTAACCCAGGTCCCAGGAGTGTTCCGGGCGCATATCCACAACACATCCCAGGCCCGCTCTCTCTCTCTTACACATGTGTTCTTACCTTCGTCTTAACACCTTTTCTTATCCACAAAGAGAGTCGCTGAGTCTGTCTTGCATCCCCTCGTGTTGATCTTTGTGTCTTCTGTCTCCTTCGCCTCACCTACATACGCTCTTCTGTTCACTCTTCGTTCATCTGCTATGTCTGTTCCTCCATCGCTTTATGGGCATTTCATTTTTTGCCTCTTCGTTATTTCATCTTATTCACATTTTTTTGTTCGTTTTCCTTCTTCCAAACTAGCTGAGGTCTACATCCTGTGACACCTTACTTTTTATAGTTCATTTCCTGTACTTTCTCATTTCTTACTCTTTAACTCTCATTCCACCTCATCCAAAGTATCGGATTTATCACCTTTTGCATTATCCGCTTTGTACTATAGTCAGCAAGCCTTTGTGTGTTCGTCTGTGTGTGTGTGTGTGTGTGTGTGTGTGTGTGTGTAGCATGAGAGTAACACCTTCAGACAGACTCCAGCGTGGCTGTAGACTCGCTTTCATTTTCATAAATTTCCTCAAACTGCCTGGAACCTTTCTACCTGCCCGTACGTTTCCCCTTGATGTTTGGCTGTCCGATGCTTTCTCCTGTGTAAAAGTGCTGCCAAGTGAATTAAAATACCGAGCCTTCCCTCCTCCTCCCCCACCAAACCTCTTACAATCCAGCCATATTTCACTCATTCTTTTCCTCTTGAGGTACAACCACTTTCTCCGTCGTGTCGTCAACACACACACGCTCGGCTCCGTCTTTCTTTTTTACCCCTATTCTTCCGAAGACAATTACAGATAATCTTTCTGTTCCTCCGTTACGTCAGACAAGGAAGTGGTATTGCCTCCTTCCAGCGATAATGTCTCCCATCCTGATCCTTTCATTTCTGACCTTCCAGCGACGACGTGATAACCTCCCCAGCGTCCTCTGCCACTCAGGTAGTTTCTCCGTGTCTCGCCCCTGCCCAGCGTGGACCATTATCTGAATCTTATGTAAGAAGGAAGTGAACCAGCAGTGGGTCGTGGACGGTTAGGGAGGGAGAGAGAGAGGGGGAGTAGGATAAAACATCCATCTCCCCCTCCTGCTCTCCCCAATATTCATACGCCGTCCTCCCCCAATCGTCCCTTGCAGGCCCTGGCGCCTCGGTGTGGAGTTGCTGTTACCGGGCACAGTTATCGTGGTCTAGAGTCCGGCTCTGTTTTATAAACATCGGCCCCTTTCACAGGATCCTAAAACTTCTCTCTCTCTCTCTCTCTCTCTCTCTCTCTCTCTCTCTCTCTCTCTCTCTCTCTCTCTCTCTCTCTCTCTCTCTCTCATATTTCCTCGACCATTTCAGTGATGGTAGGCTGGGGATATGTTCCCTAAGGCTCCTTCTCTATAAGACCGTCTCTGTCTCTCTCTCTCTCTCTTGCTTTTACTACCTCCAGTTTTGATCAGTCTTTCAGACACCCTTTGCTGTACGTCCTGCCTGGCGCACTTAAAGTGGAAGGGAAGCCTTCGTGTGTTTACCTTTATGTAGAGAAAAAAAGTAATCCTAAATGCAACCAGCAAATTCCCTTTTTCTCCCCCTTTGGGGAGCGACCTAAACAAGAACTGTTGATGTTGTATTATTATCTTGACTTGCTGACTGAGAAATGACTCATTTCTAGTTCTAGATTTTGAATAGATAAATAGATAGTATGTTGAATATTTCCTTGAAGGGATAAGACAGTACACACGCTTGTACAAGATATATATTAAACATAGCTTCTGAAGTCTATTTATTAATAGTAATGATAATGATAGATTTAATGGTAATAATAATGATAATGATGATAATAATGATATTATTATTATTATTATTATTATTATTATTATTATTATTATTATTATTATTACATCTAACTGACATGGTCACCTGCTGCACAGATTCAACAAGATGTTATCAGATGTAATCATGCCCTTGAACACGACGGCACGACCCTTGGCTTTAACGGCCAGCCCTTTGACCCTGCCCTTAAGGGTCATACTGACGTGTTCGAGCATCGCACCGTCGTGCTTACTGTAAGGCTTACGAACTATGCCTAATGTTGTGTGAACTGTACCGAGTATGTGAGGAGGGAAGATATACTGTTCTCTTCAGTAGCGGTGTCTCGTGATGTTATTGTCAGGACGAAGATTATTCGTAACCGTGTCTGCTTTCCACTGTATTTTTCCTCTACTCTTCTTTTCATGAACGTTTTATATGTGTAGTGATTACGTATTTGCCTCCCCGCCCCCTTGACAAAGTAAGATCAAGTACGCGAGAAGAACCGTGTCATTGGAAAAGATGTCCAACCTCCAGCTGTCATGTATAATGTACTGAAGGCTGAGTTTACGTCACCCCCTCTATAGCACATAGTTGTTTCTATCCGATTATCACAAAGCCTCCTCTTCTTCATATATATATATATATATATATATATATATATATATATATATATATATATATATATATATATATGAAGAAAAGAGATAGGAAAGGGTTGATCTCGTAGAGTATTTTAATATTTCACCGTGAGTGAGGTTGGGGTAGAGTAAAGCCAACGCAATTTGGCGCGGATGTCCGCTATGTTGCCTCTCATACCAGCGGACGAACGGGGAACATCCCCACACGGGGTCGGGACCAACACACACTGCACCACATCCCGCGCCGGTAAACACCGGGTATGGCTGGTCTATGGTGAGGGGTTGGCCAGTTTATGTGTCACGTGCTCTTAGGGGGGTCAGTGTTTCTGGAGGAGAGGAAGAGCAGAGGTGTGTGTGTGTGTGTGTGTGTGTGTGTGTGTGTGTGTGTGTTATTCCCAGTGTATGTACTGGACAGCAGTTTATTGATAGGTGTGTACCAGATGTATTGTTGTATCCATATGACAAAGTCTTCCCCTGTGTCATGTGTATTTATATAAATGGCTGTTTGTTTCTTTTGGTCACTCGGAGGTCAAAGCACACACACACACACACACACACACACACACACACACACACACACACACACACACACACACTAGACTTCTGGTGATCTTTACGTGTGTCCATACCTCATCTCTGTAGGGGTAATATGGACGTGAAATCTATCGCGGCTACGATGGTGTGACAGATAGATAGATGGCTAGACTGAAGTATATACACCACGGGTGGGGTTCGAACCCTGGGCAGGGCGCCTGGCTACCACGGCCACAAGGAGGTTATAAAACGTTAGAATATGTGTGCCTATGTATATATTTTCCTTTATGAATATATGTGATGATAGTACGTTATGAATATATTCATTTATTCATAATTCCTTTTTTTATTCATCGTTGTATTCTTATCTAAGTCTTGTCTATGTGCACCATTCCATCTGGCTTCATACGTATGTCTGTATTTGTTTCTTGTCTGTGTATTTAATCCATCCGCTTCCTCGCAACACGAACGCGTCATTATACAATACATCCAGCGGCCCAGTCTGCACAACCTGTTGTTAATCATAGTCCTTCACTTGCGTGCTGGAACCCCTTTAGTAGGAAGCTCATGTAAACATGAGGGAGGTTGAATGTTCCCAAGTGGGTCGCCTGAGACACCTCGGAAAACGTTTTACCTTGATATCACAAGCGATGCGGAGGAAAATATACTAAATAAAGAATGAGAGAAGCAGAGAATTTCCCAGAATTCGAAGTTTATGAAGATGAAATGCAAATGAGTACATCTCCTGCATGGATGAGGCAGGTCAGTGAATGCTGTTGCCCACATTCTTGCACTTCACATGGGCCAGCACAAGTGAATAACCAAGAGGAAGATCTGCAGGAATTTTGGCGGAGCTGTTCCGCCTTCCTGACGTAAAGCACTCGATGGCGCGCGAGTTTTGACAGATGGCGCACAGCGGGTTGACGATTCTAATATCGGCTGTGTGTTAGGGGCCACGCTCCCCGGTGCTGTGGTGAGCTGTGTGAGAATAAGAAGCTCTCTCTCTCTCTCTCTCTTCTCTCTCTCTCTCTCTCTCTCTCTCTCTCTCTCTCTCTATATATATATATATATATATATATATATATATATATTGAATGGAGAAACAGAAATCGGATGCGAGCGAGAGGTGGGAATATAATGCTTTCCACAAAAGGAAAAGGTCATTGCAAATTTAGGACGAAATGAAATATGCGAGGAACTTTGCACAGATCCTGAATAGGCTTTCGAGGAAAAGTTTTAAGATGGGGAAAAGGTGAAAATATGCAGCTGGAAGTTTATTATGATAAGGTTATTTTAGGACTGGATGAAGAGAGAGAGAGAGAGAGAGAGAGAGAGAGAGAGAGAGAGAGAGAGAGAGAGAGAGAGTACCTAGGAGTACTTACGACGGAAGAGAGAGAGTTTTATTGTTACGACCGGGTAGTTACGTAAGATAAAGGTTCCTGCAGTACTCTGAGGATGCTATGAAAGATCCCAGGATGGAAAGATGCTGACGTTATGGAAATGAAAGAAGGCGACGTAGTAGGAGTAAAGATAGTACAGGTGATGGAAATGAAAGAAGGCGACGTCGTAGGAGTAAAGATAGTACAGGTGATGGAAATGAAAGAAGGCGACGTCGTAGGAGTAAAGATAGTACAGGTGATGGAAATGAAAGAAGCAGAGGATATAGTACTGAACGCAGCCGGGATTATAAAAATGAAATAAAAAAAAGATACTAGAGGAATGAACGTAGAAGCATAGTAGTGAAAAATGCTTAAAGCTTAAGTTATTCAAACGGGAAAGAAGCTGACGCTATGGAAGCGTAGGGAAACCGAGTGTATACAAATGAAAGAAGCATGGAAGATATAGAAATGAGGGGTCGAAGGTCATAGAAATAAAGGCGAGATCGTGGAAGTGAAAATAGATTGTAGAAGCGAGAGGGAGATAGATAGACAGATAGATAGATAGATAGATAGATAGAGAGAGAGAGAGAGAGAGAGAGAGAGAGAGAGAGAGAGAGAGAGAGAGAGAGAGAGAGTCATTGATTGGTCAGTGTTGCGTATAAACCCTGGGGGTCACCAATATCCATCCCACCGGGTATTTGATGGCCGGACTAACTCCACTCCGGAACTGAATAGAAAAAAAAAAGTTACGAGGTCTGGATGATAGGAGAGAGAGAGAGAGAGAGAGAGAGAGAGAGAGAGAGAGAGAGAGAGAGAGAGAGAGAGAGAGAGAGCTTCGCGTGACGGCAGTGGACCGGAAATTTTAAAGGTGAAAGTGTGACAAGCGACCGTGATGCATAGACGGGTAGACATGTGTGGACCAGAGCTGAGGAGGCGGGTCGACCAGACCTGTGGTGATGATGTGTGAACCAGACGTGGTACGATGATGTGTGGACCAGACCTGTGTGATGACCTGTGTGATGATGTGTGGACCAGACCTGTGTGATGTTGTGTGGACCAGACTTGTGGTGATGATATGTGGACCAGACCTGTGTGATGACCTGTGTGATGATGTGTGGCCCAGACCTGTGGTGATGATGTGTGGACCAGACCTGTGTGATGATGTGTGGACCAGACCTTTGTGATGATTTGTGGACCAGATCTGTGTGATGATGTGTGGACCAGACCTGTGTGATGATGTTAGGACCAGACCTGTCTGATGTGTGGACCAGACCTGTGTTGATGATGTGTGGAGCAGACCTGTGGTGTTGTGTGGACCAGACCTGTGTGATGCTGTGTGGACCAGACCTGTGTGGTGATGATGTGGATGTGTGGAGCAAACCTGTGGTGTTGTGTGGACCAGACCTGTGTGATGCTGTGTGGACCAGACCTGTGGTGATGATGTGTGGACCAGACCTTTGATGATGTGTGGACCAGACCTGTGGTGATGATGTGTGGACCAGACCTGTGTGGTGTTGTGTGGACCAGACCAAGTCCAGGTTTGGTTGCTGGGAGAGGCGTTAGAGAGACCGATGTCCTTGTATGGTGGAGAAGAAATATTGGAGGGGAATGAATACTGCTAATTACGTGGAGGAGTTATTTGCATGTTGTAAATTTTGAGGAAAAGAGTCATGGTGCTCAGTGAAAGAATTAAAGACGTGTGTGTGTGTGGATGTGTGTGTGTGTGTGTGTGTGTGTGTGTGTGTGTGTGTGTGTGTGTGTGTGTGTGTTTTAACCTTTGTACACATTCAGTACAAAATAAAAGTCGTCAATAGTGTACGTCAGTTGTTTCTGAACAATAAATTGATGTCGACGATGGTTATGAGGGATTGAGAGTCTCATGGTAGGCCCCTTAGGGAGGGGGGGCATCACCCCAAGCCTCCCCAGCCCTAAGTCTTCACCCCAGCAAGTGGATTGGTCAGCCCAGGCGCTGCCTCTCCCCAGCCCTCAGTCTTCACCCCAGCAAGTGGACTGGTCACCCCGGGCGCTGCCTCTCCCCAGCCCTCATTCTTCACCCCAGCAAGTGGACTGGTCACCCCGGGCGCTGCCTCTCCCCAGCCCTCATTCTTCACCCCAGCAAGCATAGCAGTCACACCAGGCACTGCCTCTCCCCAGCCGTCAGTCTTCACCCCAGCAAGCGTGGTAGTCACACCAGGCGCTGCCTCTCCCCCGCCGTCAGTCTTCACCCCAGCAAGCGTGGCAGTCGTCCCACTGCCCATCAGAGAGTCATTTGTTTACGGAACAGTATTTTCCTGTGTAGCAAGTCACCCGGGCCGGAGCTGGACGCTGGAGCCTCGATGCCTCCCTTTATCTCTCTTAGCCACTTCACTGACCTCTTCCCTCTCCTCCTCCTCCTCCTCCTCCTCCTCCTCCTCCTCCTCCCCCTCCTCTTTTTCCTCCATCCTCGCTAGGATCGTTACCAAATACAGAGGTTATTAATCCTTTTATCTTTACTCCTATCATTATTCACACCCACACCCAGCCACCCACCCACCCACCCACCCACACACACACACACACACACACACACACACACACACACACAGACGCACGCGCGCGCGTCTTTTGTGTTTCACATTCCAGATGTCAGTGTTGACTTTCATTTATCAGCTTCTCGTGTGCCAAACCTTTTCTGGGTTTAGTGTTCCATTTATATCGAGTGTACAGTGATTTACCACACATGACCGCCGTTAGTGTGCCAGGCATCATTATCGAGATCTGTAAGTGATTTACAGATATTTACGCTTAATCAGTATCGTTGTCTTCGCTGAGTTTACAAACATTTACAGCCTTAGGTGTGAGTGCTGATATTTACACCATGAGTTTCCGGACGCTTCATTGTATGTTATATTTAAGCGTGAGATTTTCTTCAGAGATTTACATTCTGCAGCTGTAAATAATGTGGCGTCCGTTCGCAGTTTTCTTTTGAAATGAATCTTCAATTTTAATCCGAGAAGAACTGAGTCATGAATATTCTTCGATAGCCATACATCAGGTTCTTCGAGGAGCCCACATGTTATCTGTGCCGCGTGCGGCATACACTGGAAAGGGGTCGACTGTATAGTCTTGGAAGGGGAGAGAGTAAGTCGTAACTGGCGATGCTGACCCTTGGTACATCATTGTGAAGTGTGTATTGATGGTGATGCTGTGTTGTGCACTCTTCTTCATCATCAGGCACAACGCCCCAGCTTCCTCAGGCACACTGGTGGATGTGTGTGTGGTCATCCAGCTCTCGAATGAGGTACCTGTTCTTTCCAGTTCCAGGATTTCCAGAT